>NW_027219745.1:27500-188998 GCF_027580195.1 Bos mutus
TCATAATTTCCATTCTTTACTGTATAATCTTTTTCAGAAGACCAAGTACACACTCATACCCTGTGTGTTTAGGTGCTGATGACTGGGCTGTCTCTGTGTTTGACTCACATTTTCATATTCCACAATATTACCACATGCCAGGAGAGGCAACATTTTCCTTTCTGCTTCTCATTTTGAAGCACATTACACTAAAATGAAGCAAAAGGAAGGGTCACAGACAGACCACTGAATGCTTTAAGATGCTGGCCTTTTAGAATTACATCTCACGTTTTCCAAAGCATCAGAGCCCTGGCCAGTCATTTGGCACCTTCTTCAGGACACAAAGAGCCAAAGGCTGGGAAAATCAAATCTGATTTTATGAATCTAATTCAATCTGATTTAATTCAAGGTGGCCACCACATCCCTAGAACCACTCTGAATAAAATGTTTCCTACTATCAAAATAACTGTACTAACCAAAGCAATCTACAGATTCGATGCAATTTGTATCAAATTACAAATGGTGTTTCTCATAGAGCTAGAACAAAATATTTTACAGTGTGTATGGAAATAGAAAACACCCTGAAGAGCCAAAACAATCTTGAGAAAGAAGAGCAGGAGCTGACAAGATCAGGCTCCCGGACTTCAGATTATACCACAAGCTATAGTAATCAAAACACTGGTACTGCCACAAAAATCAAAATATATTGCATAGTCAATGGGATACGATAGGAAGTCCAGAGAGAAACCCACACACCTGTGGTCAATTAATCTAGGACAAAGGAAGCAGGACTATACCATGGAGAAAAGACAGCCTCCTCAATAAGCAGTGCTGAGAAAACTGGACAGCTATATGTATAAGAATGAAATCAGAACACTCCCTAACACCATCCACAATAATAAACTCAAAATGGATTAAAGACCCAAATGTAAGGATATACATTATACAACTCTTAAATGAGAACATAGGCAGAACACTCTCTGCCACAAATTATAGAAATATCTTTTTTGACCCACCTCTTTATTTTATTTTTTTAAATTTTATTTTATTTTTAAACTTTACAATATTGTATTAGTTTTGCCAAATATCGAAATGAATCCGCCACAGGTATACCCGCGTTCCCCATCCTGAACCCTCCTCCCTCCCCTACCCTCCTTCTGGGTCCTCCCAGTGTACCAGGCCCAAGCATCCAGTACCGTGTATCGAACCTGGACTGGCAACATGTTTCATACATGATAATATACATGTTTCAATGCTATTCTCCCAAATCTCCCCACCCTCTCCCTCTCCCACAGAGTCCATAAGACTGATCGGTGTCTCTTTTGAAGTCTCGTACACAGGGTTATTGTTACCATCTTTCTAAATTCCATATATATGCGTTAGTATACTGTATTGGTGTTTTTCTTTCTGGCTTACTTCACTCTGTATAATAGGTTCCAGTTTCATCCATCTCATTAGAACTGATTCAAATGTATTCTTTTTAATGGCTGAGTAATACTCCATTGTGTATATGTACCACAACTTTCTTATCCATTCATCTGCTGATGGGCATCTAGGTTGCTTCCATGTCCTGGCTATTATAAACAGTGCTGCAATGAACATTGGGGTACACGTGTCTCTTTCCCTTCTGGTTTCCTCAGTGTGTATGCCCAGCAGTGGGATTGCTGGATCATAAGGCAGTTCTATTTCCAGTGTTTTAAGGATTCTCCACACTGTTCTCCATAGTGGCTGTACTAGTTTGCATTCCCACCAACAGTGTAAGAGAGTTCCCTTTTCTCCACACCCTCTCCAGCATTTATTGCTTGTAGACTTTTGGATCGCAGCCATTCTGACTGGCGTGAAATGGTACCTCATAGTGGTTTTGATTTGCATTTCTCTGATAATGAGTGATGTTGAGCATCTTTTCATGTGTTTGTTAGCCATCTGTATGTCTTCTTTGGAGAAATGTCTATTTAGTTCTTTGGCCCATTTTTTGATTGGGTCATTTATTTTTCTGGAGTTGAGCTGTAGGAGTTGCTTGTATATTTAGTGAAAATTAAAAGGAAAATAAGCACGTGGGACCTCATTAAACTTACAAGCTTTTGTACAGCATGGGATATCATAAACAAGACAGAAGACAACCCACAGAATTGGGCACAATATTTGCAAATGATGCAATGACAGATTAATCTCCAAAATATTCAAGATTTCCAGGAGTCATGTACACATGTGCGAATTGGACCATAAAGAAGGCTGAGCGCTGAAGAACTGAGTCCTTTGGACAGCAAGGAGAACAAATCAGTCAATCTTAAAAGAAATCAACCCTAAATATTCATTGGAAAGACTGATGCTAAAGCTCCAATACTTCGGCCACTTGATGCAAAGAATCAACTTGTAAAAGAACTTAATTCTGTGAAAGACTGAGGGCCGGAATGAAGTGGGTGACAGAGAATGAGGTGATTAGATGGCATATTCAATTCAGTGGATGTGCATTTAAGCAAACTGTGGGAGATAGTGAAGGACAGGGAAGCAAGGTGTGTTGCAGTCGATGGGGTTACAAAGAGTTGGACGTGACTGAGCAACGAAACAATAACATGCAGAGGTTCACAAAGAAATGTGACTGTAAGGGGTGACTACAAGGGGGGTTGATATCAGTCAGTTCAGTTCAGTAGCTCAGTCGTGTCTGCCTCTTTGTGACCGTATGGACTGCGGCATGCCAGACTTCCCTGTCCATCACCAACTCCCAGAACTTATTCAAACTCATATGCATCGAGTCAGTGATGCCATCTAACCATCTCATCTCTGTCATCCCCTTCTCCTCCCACCTTCGATCTTTCCTAGCATCATGGTCTTCCCCAGTTAGTCAGTTCTTCAAATCAGATGGCCCAAGTATTGGAGTTTCAGCTTCAGCATCAGTCCTTCCAATGAATATTCAGAACTGATTTCCTTTAGGATTGATTTGTTGGATCTCTTTGCAGTCCAAGGAACTCTCAAGAGTCCTCCCCAACACCACAGTTCAAAAACATCAATACTTCGGTGCTCAGCTTTCTTTTTAGTCCAACTTTCACATACATACATGACCACTGGAAAAACCATAGCTTTGACCAGGCAGACCTTTGTCGGCTAAGAAATGTCTCTGCTTTCTAATATGCTGTCGAAGTTGGTCATGTATCTTTCTTCCAAGGAGGAAGCATCTTTTAATTTCAAGGCTGCAGTCACCATCTGCAGAGATTTTGGAGCCCAGAAAAATAAAGTATCTTACTGTTTCCATTGTTTCTCCATCTATTTGCAGTGAAGTGGTAGGACCAGATGCCATGATCTTAGGTTTCTGAATGTTGAGTTTTAAGCCAACTTTTTCACTCTCCTCTTTCACTTTCATCAAGAGGCTCTTTAGTTCTTCTTCACCTTCTTCCATAAGGGCGGTGTCATATGCATATCTGAGATTATTGATATTTTCCAAGCAATCTTGATTCCAGATTGTGCTTCATCCAGCTCAGCATTTTGCATGATGTACTCTGCATATAAGTTAAATAAGCAGGGTGACAATATACAACCTTGGTGTAATCCTTTCCCGATTTGGAACCAGTATGTTGTTCCATGTCCAGTTATTGCTTCTTGACCTGCATACAGATTTCTTAGATGCAGGTCAGGTGATCTAGTATTCCCATCTCTTTAAGAATTTTCCAGAGTTTTTTTTTTGTGATCCACAGAGTCAAAGTCTTTGGTATAGTCAATAAAGCAGAAGTAGATGTTTTTCTGAAACTCTCTTGCTTTTTTGATGATCCACTGAATGTTGGCAACTTGTTCTCTAGTTCCTCTGCTTTTTCTAAATCCAGCTTGAACATTTGGAAGTTCAAGGTTCACATACTATTGAACCTGGCTTAGAGAATTTTGAGCACTACTTTGCTAGCGTGTGAGATGAGTTCAATTGTGCGGTAGTTCAAACATGTTTTGGCATTGCCTTTTATTTGAGATTGGAATGAAAACGGACCTTTTCCAGTCCTGTGGCCACTGCTGAGTTTTCCAAATTTGCTAACATGTTGAGTGCAGCATTGTAATAGCATCATCTTTTAGGATTTGAAATAGCTCAACCAGAATGTCATCACCTCCACTAGCTTTGTTCGTAGTGATGCTTCCTAAGGCCGTGACTTCACATTCCAGGATGTCTGGCTCTACAGGAGTGATCACACCTTTGTGGTTATCTGGGTCATGAAGATCTTTTTGTACAGTTCTTCTAGGTATTCTTGCCACCTCTTCTTAATATCTTCTGCTTCTGTTAGGTCCATACCATTTCTGTCCTTTATTGCACCCATCTTTGCATGAAATGTTCCCTTGGTATCTCTAATTTCTTGAAGAGATCTCTAGTCTTTCCTATTCTATTGTTTTCCTCTATTTCTTTGTATTGATCACTGAGGAAGACTTTCTTATCTCTCCTTGCTATGCTTTGGAACTCAGTATTGAGGATGGTATATCTTTCCTTTTTTCCCTTGCCTTTAGTTTCTCTTTGTTTCTCAGCTATTTGTAAGCCCTCCTCAGACAACCATTTTGCCTTTTTGTATTTCTTTTTCTTGGGGATGGTCTTGATCACTGCCTCCTCTACAATATCATGAACATCCGTCCATAGTACTTCAGGCACTCTATTGGATCTAATCACTTAAATCTATTTGTCACTTCTACTGTATAATCATAAGGGATTTGATTTAGGTCATACCTGAATGGGTACAAAGAATGTAATCAATCTGATTTCAGTATTGACCATCTGGTGATGTCCATGTGTAAAGTCTTGTCTTGTGTAGGTGGAAAAGAGTGTTTGCTATGACCAGTGCATTCCCTTGTCAAAAACTCTCTTAACATTTGCTTGCTTCGTTTTGGAGTCCAAGGCCAAATTTTCCTGTTACTCCAGGTATCTTGTGGCTTCCTAACTTTTCATTCCAGTCCCCTACAATGATAAGGACATCTTTTTGGGGTGTTAGTTCCAGAAGGTCTTGTAGGTCTTCACAGAACGTTCAACATCAGTTTCTTAAGAATTAATGGAATTACTGGGAGTTGAAATACTACTAATAAATTATAGGGTGTAGGAGAAAAAGACGTCTTCTGAATAACAGGTGATTTGGGTGAGGTACTTATAGGAGAACAAAGAACATTTAGGAAGGATAAAGGGTATGTTAGGAGGATATGTGGGAGTAAGGGGAGTTTGGTGATACTGTCTATTTGGTGCTTTCTCCAAAAAATGGTCTTCCAAGACTTTTTCCAAAAAGCAAAGAAAAAATAGATAGATTGGTATATAGGTAAAGATAAGGTGAAAAGTCTTAGGCAAATCTTATTTATCCAGAGGAAATTTCGCTAATTTTAACACTGCCTCCAAAAACCAATGAAAAAGTAAATCAAAAGGACCCTGAGTTTCCCGCTTCAAGTAGAGATGATGGCCTAGTCCCCTGAACCAACTCGAGAGGAATCCTGAGAGGCCCCTCACAATTCAAAAGGATTCATAATTTCCCAGAGACAACATGAGAGGCTCCCTCAGGTCCCCATCGCAATTCAAGGGAACCCACACTTCCAGTCACAACTCGAGAAACAACTTGAGATTGCCCCTTCCATGCGAATTGAGGCCTGATTCCCCTGCTGTGACTCAAGAACACTCCCGCACTCACCCTCACAACCCGAGTGGACACTTGACTTCACTGAGCCAACACAAGGGGCGCCCTGAGTTCCCAGTCATAACTCGAGAGAAACCTCAAACTTCCAGCCACAACTTGAGACAAACCACAAGATTCCCCCGTCAACGTGAGATGAGGCCATTTTCTGCTGCACCGCCTCGAGAGCAATCCCAAGTTCCCTCTAAAAACTGGAGAGGAGGCTGAACAAATTTCAACAAATCAAGGGGGCCCGGGGTCCCCGTCCCAACTCGAGATGAAGGCCGAGTTTCCCACCACAAGTCGAGAAGAGTCCCGTGTTTCCCACCTCATTGGGAGATGAGGGCCCATTCCCTGCTTCAACTAAAGAGGAATCCAAACTTCTCCTCATACAATTAGGAGGCCTGTCTCACCTGTTGAATCTTGAGTGGAACCCCGCGGATCCTGCTTCAAGGAAAAAGGACACTGAGTGCCCCCTCAGCTCGAGATAAGTCATGATTCCCCTGCACTGGCTCAAATGGAACAATGAGTATCCCCTCACAACAGGATGGGAGGCCTGTTTCCTGTGCTGATCCTGTTGAAAAAGCACAAATTCCCCAACTAAACTCGACCAGAACCATGAAACCACTTGGACAATTCAAGAGGGAGGCAGGGTTCCATGCCTCTACACCAGACGAGGCCTGACTCCCTAGTTGAACTTTGACAAAAAGATCCCTATCACCGCCTGAGAGGAACACTGAATTTCCTGACTGAAATCTAGACATGGCCCTATTCGCCAGCAGCGACTCAAGAGGAATCCTGACGTGCCCATAGCAATTCGAAAAGAGACCTGACTTCTCGGAGGCAACACGAGCAGGTCCCTGAGGTCTCTGTTGAAACTTGAGAGAAACCCCAAGCTTCCTGACATATCTCGGGAAAAATCAGGAGTTGCTCCCCTCAATGCAAGATGAGGCCCTTTTCCAGAGCAGTGTCTCCATAGGAATCCCACATTCCCTCTTGAAACGTGAAAGGGTACTTGACACCCTTGATGCAACTCAGGAATGTTCCCGAGATACCCGTCCCCACGTGAGAGGAACACTGAGTTTCACACCACAACTCAAGAAGACCCCCGTTTTCACCCTCCTCAACTCGACATGAGTGTCAATTCCTCTGCTTCATCAGGAAAGGAATCTTGAAGTTGCTGAGTCCCCTCAAGAGAAGGCCAGTCTCACCTTGAAACTTGAGTGCATCCCCGGGAGTCATGCCTCAATTGGAAAAGACCCAAAATTCCCCATCCACTCCAAATAAGCCTGATTCCCCTGCACTGCCTCGATTGGAACTGCGTGTAGCGACTCAAAACACGAAGGGAGGTATGACAGCCCTGGGGAACCTCGAGAAAAAGCACCAGATCCCAAGGGCAACTCGACAGGAAACCGGATAACACTTTTAAACCTGAAGAGGGAAGCAGAGTTCCATGTCTCCACATGAGACGAGGCCTGACTCCTCTGTGGAAACTCCATAGGATTCTGGAGATCCATGTCAGCACTGGAGAGGAACCCTGAAGTTCTGGCCTCAACTCGAGATGAGGCCCTATGCCCCTGCACAGATGAAGAGGAATCCTGAGAGGCCCCTTGCAACTCGAACAGAGACTTGACTTTCCTGAGGCAACACGAGTGGGTCCTTGAGTTCCACATCGCAACATGAGAGGAACACAAAGTTTCCTGCCGCAACTCGAGAAAACCCAGGAGATTCTCCCCTCAACGCGACATGAGGCCCTTTTCCACTGCAGCATCTCGAGAGAAATCCCACCTTTCCTCTTGAGCCTCAAAAGGGTACTTGACACCTTTAGACAAAACAAGCAGTTCCCCAACATACCCGTCTCCATGCGAAAGAAACACCGAGTTTCCTGCCACAACTCCAAAAGAGCCCCATTTTCCACTCCTCCTCTTGAGATGCGGGTCCAGTCCCCTGCTTCGTCTGTAAAGGAATCCCGACGTTCCCGTCGCAACTCAGGAGGAGGCCGTTCTCACCTTGAGACTCGAGCGGATTCCTGACTTCCCAGAGACAACATGAGAGGCTCCCTCAGGTCCCCGTGGCAACTCGAAGGAACCCACACTTCAGGCCGCAACTCGAGAAACATATGGAGATTCCCCTGCCCATGTGAAATGAGGCCTGATCCCCTCCTATGACTCCAGAGCATTCCCGGGCTCGCCCTCACTATTCAAATGGAGACTTGACTTTCCTGAGGCAACACGACAGGCTCCCTGAGTTCCCCGTGGTACCTGGAGAGGAATCCCAAGCCACCTGCTGCAACTCGAGACAAACCACGAGATTCCCCAGTCGATGTGAGATGAGGCCATTTTCTCCTGCAGCACCTCGAGTGCAGTCCCGAGTTCCCTCTCAAAACTCGAGAAGAGGCTGGTCTCCCTTCATGCAACTCAAGGGGGCCCAGGATCCCCGTCACAACTTGAGATGAAAGCCGAGGTTCCCGCTACAAGTTGACAAGAGCCCCGTGTTTCCCACCTCATCTGGAGATGAGAGCCCATTCCCTGCTTGAACTCAACAGAAATTCCAACTTCCACTCGCACCACAAGAGGAGGCCTGTCTCTCGTGTTGAATCTTGAATGGAAGCCCTCGGATTCTGCTTCAAGGAAAAAGGACACCGAGTGCCCCCTCAGCTGGAGAAAAACCCTGATTCCCCTGCACTGGCTCAAATGGAACAACGAGTATCCCCCCACAACAGGATGGGAGACCTGTCTCCCGTGTTGATCCTCTTGACAAAGCACTAATTCCCTGCATAAACTCGATCAGAACCATGACATCCCTTGGACAACTCGAGAGGAAGGCAGGGTTCCATGCCTCAATACCAGACGAGGTCTGACTCTCTAGTTGAACCTTGACAAAAAGCCTGAGATTCCTGTCACTGCCAGAGAGGAAAACTTAGTTTCCCGACTGAACTCGAGACACGGCCCTATTTGCAGGCAGAAACTTGCGAGGAATCCCGACGTGCCCCTTGTAACTCAAGAAGAGACCCGACTTCTCTGACGCAAACGAGTGCATCCCTGAGGTCCCCATTCAAACTTGAGAAGAACCCCAAGCTTCCCACCACAACTCGGGAAAAACCATGAGATTCTCCCCTCAACGCAAGTTGAGTTCCTTTTCCAGAGCAGTGTCTCCAGAAAAATCCCACGTTCCCTCCCAAAATGCGAAAGGGTACTTGATACCCTTGATGCAACTCAGGAAGGTCCCCGAGATACACATCCTCACATGAGAGGAACACTGAGTTTCATGCCACAACTCAAGAAAAGCCCCTTTTCCACCCTCCTCAACTTGATATGAGTGTCCATTCCTCTGCTTCGTCGGGAAAAGAATCCCGAATTTGCTGTGTCCCCTCAAGAGAAGGCCGGTCTCACCTTCAAACTCGAGCGCATCCCCGGGAGGAGTGCCTCAACTCGAAAAGACCCCAAATCCGCATCCACTCCAGATAAGCCTGATTCCCCTGTACTGCGTCAATGGGAACCGCGAGTATCAACTCAAAACACGAAGGGACGTGTGACAGCCCCAGGGCGCCTCGAGAAAAAGACCCAGATCCCAAAGCCAACTCGACATGAAGCTTGATGACCCTTTTACACCTGAAGAGGAAGCGGAGTTTCATGTATCCACACGAGACAAGGCCTGACTCACCTGTGGAAACTCCATAGGATCCCCGAGATCCATGTCAGCACTGGAGAGGAACCCTGAGGTTCTGGCCTCAACTCGAGATGAAGTCCTATGCCCCTGCACCAACTGAAGAGGAATTCAGATAGGCTCTTCACAACTCGAACGGAGACTTGAATTTCCTGAGGTAACACGAGTTGGTCCCTGAGATCCCCGTCGCAACTCGAGAGGAAGCCAGTTTCCTGCTGCAACTCGAGAAAACCAAGGAGATGATACCTTCAACGCGAGATGAGGCCCCTTTCCGATGCAGCATCTTGAGAGAAATCCCACCTTCCCTCTTTAGCCTGGAAAGGGTACTTGACACCCTTTAGGCAACTCAAGAAGTTCCCAGACATACCCGTCTCCACTTGAGAGAAACACCGAGTTTCCCACCACAATTCAGGAAGAGCCCGGTTTTCCACTCCTCCTCTCGAGATAAGGGTCCATTACCCTGATTCGTCTGCAAAGGAATCCCGACGTTCCCACCGCCCCTCAGGAGGAGGCCGTTCTCACCTTGAAACTCGAGAGGAACTCCAGGGGTGGGGGCATAGTTCGAAAAGACCCCGATGTCACCATCAACTCGAGATTAGGCCTAAATTCCCTGCAATGTGTCGAATGTCACCCCAAGTATCAACTCACGACACGAAGGGAGGACTGAGAGCCCCGTGGCGCCTTAGAAATAGCCCGAGAACCCTACCTCAACTCCACAGGAGGCCTTTAACCCCTTTTTCACTTCGACAGGGAAGCTGAGTTCCATACCCCAACATGAGACGACGTCTGACTCCCCAGTGGAATCTGCATAGGAAGCCTGAGATCTCTGTTAGAGCTGGAGAGGAACCCTTAGTTTCCTGCCTCAACTCAAGATGAGGCCATAGTCCCCTGCACCAATTCGAGAGGAAACCCAAGGGGCACCTCACAACTCGAAAGGATTCCTGACTTCACAGAGACAACATGAGAGGCTCCCTCAGGTCCCCGTGGCAACTTGAGGGAAACCACACCTCCGGCCACAACTCGAAAAACAAATGGAGATTCCCCCTTCAATGCGAAATGAGGCCTGATCCCCCTCCTGTGATTCTAGAGCACTCCCGGGCTCATCCCCGCAACTCGAATGGAGACTTGACTTTCCTGAGGCAACACGAGAGGCTCCCTGAGTTCCCCATGGTACCCGGAGAGGAATCCCTAGCCACCCACTGCAACTCGAGACAAACCATGAGATTCCCCTGTCAATGCGAGATGAGGCCCTTTTCTCCTGCAGCTCTTCGAGAGCAATCTGAGTTCCCTCTCAAAACTCAAGAGGAGGCTGGACTCCCTTCATGCAACTCAAGGGCGCCCAGGATCCCCATCACAACTCGAGATGAAAGCCGACGTTCCCACTACAAGTTGAGAAAAGCCCCGTGTTAACCACCTCATGTGGAGATGAAGGCCCATTTCCTACTTCAACTCAAGAGGAATGCCAACTTCCCATTGCACCACAAGAAGAGGCCTGTCTCACCTGTTGAATCTCGAGTGGAAACCCACGGATCCTACTTCAAGGAAAAAGGACACCGAGTGCCCCCTCAGCTTGAGATAAGTCCTGATTCCCATGCACTGGCTCCAATGGAACAACAAGTATCTCCTCACAACAGGATGGGAGGCCTGTCTCCCGTGCTGATCCTGTAGAAAAAGCCCAAATTCCCCGCATAAACTCGAGTGGGCCCTGACACCCCTTGGACAACTCGAGAGGAATGCAGAGTTCCATGCCTCGACACCTACGAGGCCTGACTCCCTAGTTGAACCTTGATAAAAAGCCCAAGATCCCTGTCACTGCCGGATTGGAACACTGAGTTTCCCGACCGAACTCGAGACACGGCCCTATTTGCCCACAGCGACTCGAGAAGAATCTCGACATGCCCCTCGCAACTTGAGAAGAGACCCGACATCTATGAGGCAACACAAGCAGGTCCCTGAGGTCCCAGTCGCAAGTTGGGAGGAACCCCAAGCTTCCTGCCACAACTCGAGGAAAACGATGAAATTCTCCCTTCAATGCGAGATGAGGCCTTTTTCCAGAGCAGTGTCTCCAGAGAAATCCCACGTTCCTTCCTGAAATGTGAAAGGCTACTTGACACCCTTCATGCAACTCACAAAGTTTCCCGAGATACCCGTCCCCACGTGAGAGCAACACTGAGTTTCATGCCACAACTCAAGAAGAGCCCCATTTTGCATTCCTCCTCCTGAGATGAGAGTCCATTCCCTTGCTTCGTTTGCAAAGGGATATCGACGATCCTACCACTCCGCAGGCGGAGGCTGTTCTCCCATTAAAACACGAGTAGAACTCCAGGGGTGTGCCACCGTTTGAAAAGACCCCAAAGTCCCCATCCTACTGAGATAGGGTCTCATTCCCCTTCAGTGACTCGAATGTCACACTGAGTATCAACTCATGATACGAAGGGAGGACTGAGAGCCCCGTGGTACCTCTAGAAATAGCACGAGATCCCTAGCTCAAATCCACAGGAGGCCTGACACCCCTTTTTACCTTGAGAGGGAAGCAGAGTTCCATGCCCCAACATGAGACGACGTCTGATTCCCCAGCGGAATCTCCATAGGAAGCCCAGATCCCTGTCAGAGCTGGAGAGGAACCCTGAATTTCCTGCCTCAACTCGAGATGAGGCTCTTGTCCCCTGCACCAACTCCAGAGGAACCCGGAGAGTCCCCTCATAAATCGAATGGATTCCTGACTTCCCAGAGCCAACATGAGAGGCTCCCTCAGGTCCCTGTGGCCACTGGAGGGAACCCAGACTTCTGGCCGCAACTCAACAAACACATTGAGATGCCCCCTTCCATGTGAAATGAGGCCTGATCCCCCTTCTGTGACTCCAGAGCACTCCGGGGCTTGCCCTCACAACTTGAATGGAGACTTGACTTTCCTGAGGCAACACGAGAGGCTCCCTGAGTTCCCTGTGATGCCTGGAGAGGAATCCCAAGTCACCCACCGTAACTCTAGACAAAACATGAGATTGACCCATCCGCACGAGATGAGGCCCTTTTCTCCTGCAGCACCATGAGATCAATCCCGAGTTCCCTCTCAAAACTCAAGAGGAGGCTGGACTCCCTTCCTGCAACACAAGGGGTCCCAGGATCACTGTCCCAACTCGAGATAAAAGCCTAGGTTCCCGCCACATGTTGTGAAGAGCCCTGTGTTTCTCACCTCATCTGGAGATGAGGGCCCATTCCCTGCTTCAACTCAAGAGGAATCCCAACTTCCCCATGTACCACAAAAGGAGGCCTGTCTCACCTGTTGAATCTCAAGTGGAACCCCACAGATCCTCTTCAAAGAAAAAGGACACCGAATGCCCCCTCAGCTCAAGATAAGTCCTGAATCCCCTACACCGGCTCCAATGGAACCCCAAGAATCCCCTCACATCAGGATGGGAGGCCTGTCTCCCGTGCTGATCCTGTAGAAAAAGCCCAAATTCCCGGCCTGAACTCGACTGGAGCCCTGACACCCCTTGGACAACTCGAGAGGAATGCAGAGTTCCATGCCTCGAAATCAGAAGAGCCCTGACTCCCAACTTCAACCTTGACAAAAGCCCGAGATCCCTGTCACCACCGAGGAGGAACACTGAGTTTCCCACCCGAACTCAAAACATGGCCCTAGTCGCCGGCAGCGACTCAAGAGGAATCCCGACGTGCCCCTCGCAACTCGAGAAGAGAACCGACTTCTCTGAGGCAACATGAAGGGGTCCCTGAGGTCCCCGTTGCAACTTGATTGGAACCCCAAGCTTCCTGCCACATCTTGAGAAAAACACGAGATTCTCCCAATGTGAGATGAGGCCCTTTTCCAGAGCAGTGTCTCCAGAGAAACCCCATGTTCCCTCCGGAAACACGAAAGGGTACTTGACACCATTCAAGCAACTCAGGAAGGTCCCTGAGATACCCTTCCCCACGTGAGAAACACTGAAATTCTCGCCACAACTCAAGAAGAGCCCCATTTTCCACTCCTCCTCTCGAGAGAAGGGTCCATTCCCCTGCTTCTTTGGCAAAGGATTCCCGACGTTCCCGCCCCAACTCAGGAGGAGGCCATTCTCACCTTGAAACACGAGAGGAGTCCAGGAGTCGGGCCACCATTCGAAAAGACACTGAAATCCCCATTCACTTGAGATAAGGCCTCATTCCCCTGCAACAAGATCCCTGTTCGTGTTGGAGTGGAACCCTGAGTTTCCTGCCTTACCACAAGATGAGGACCTAGTCCCCTGCACCAACTCGAGAGGAATATTGAGAGGCTCCTCACAACACGAACAGATTCCTGACTTCCCAGAGACAACATGAGAGGCTCCCTCAGGGCCCCGTGGCAACTTGAGGGAACCCACACTTCCGGCCGCAACTCGAGAAACACATGGAGATTCCCCCTGCCATGCGAAATGAGGCCTGATCCCCCTCCCGTGACTCCAGAGTACTCCCAACATTGTCCTCGCAACTGAAACGGAGACTTGACTTTCCTGAGGCTACACAAGTGGGTCCCTGAGCTCCCCGTCGCAACTCGAGAGGAATGCCAACTTTCCCGCCGCAAATCAAGAAAACCCAGGAGATTCTCCCCTCAACGCGAGATGAGGCACCTTTCCACTGCAGCTTTTCGAGAGAAATCCCACCTTCCATCTTAAGCATCAAATGGATACTTCATCGCCTTTAGGCAACTCAAGAAGTTCCCCGACATACCCGTCTCCACTCGAGAGGAACATTGAGTTTCCCACCACAACGCAAGAAGAAACCTGTTTTCCACTCCTCCTATCGAGATGAGGGTGCATTCCCCTGATTTGTCTGCAAAGGAAACCTGACGTTGCCACTGCACCTAAGGAGGAGGCTGTTCTCAACTTGTAACTCGAGAGGAACTCCAGGGGTGGGGCCACAGTTAGAAAAGACCCCGATGTCCCCATATATTCGAGATAAAGCCTCCATCCCCTGCAACGAATCGAATGTCACCTGAGTATCAACTCACAACACAAAGGGAGGACTGGGCCCCATGGCGCCTCTAGAAATAGCCCAAGATCCCTACCTCAACTCCAGAGGATGCCTGACACCCCTTTTCCACCTTGAGAGGGAAGCGGAGTTCCATGCCCCAACAGGAGACGACGTCTGACTCCCCAGTGGAAACTGCATAGGAAACCCGATATCCCTGTCAGAGCTGGAGAGGAATCCTGAGTTTCCTGCCTCAACTCGAGATGAAGCCCTAGTCCCCTGCACCAATTCGAGAGGAATCCCGAGATGCCCCTCACAACGTGAACGGATTCCTGACTTCCCAGAGACAACATGAGAGGCTCCCTCAGGTCCCTGTAGCAACTCAAGGGAACCCACACTTGCAGCCGCAACTCAAGAAACACGTAGAGATTCCCCCTTCCATGTGAAATGAGGCCTGATCTCCATCCCGTGACTGCAGAGCTCTCCAGGGATTGTCCTTGCAACTCGATTGCAGACTTGACTTTCCTGAGGCCACTCGAAAGGCTGCCTGAGTTCACCGTGGTACCTGGGGAGGAATCCCAATCCATCTGCCGCAACTCAAGACAAACCATGAGATTCCTCCGTCAATGCGATATGAGGCCTTTTTCTCCTGCAACGCTTTGAGAGCAATCCCGAGTTCCCTCTCAAAA
Organism: Bos mutus; assembly: GCF_027580195.1. Lineage (NCBI taxonomy): Eukaryota > Metazoa > Chordata > Mammalia > Artiodactyla > Bovidae > Bos > Bos mutus. The sequence continues at coordinate 42,388 of NW_027219745.1, forward strand.
CTCAACAGGAGGCTGGACTCCCTTCATGCATCACAAGGGCTACCAGGATACCCGTTCCAACTCGAGATGAAACCAGAGGTTCCCGCCACAAGTTGAGAAGAGCCCCGTGTTTCCCACCTCATCTGGACATGAGGGTCCATTCCCTGCTTCAACTCAAGAGGAATGCCAAATTCCCCTCGCACCACAAGAGGAGGCCTGTCTCACCTGTTGAATCTCGAGTGGAACCCCACGGATCCTGCTTGAAGGAAGAAGGACACCATGTGCCCCCTCAGCTCGAGATAAGTCCTGATTCTCCTGCACCAGCTCCAGTGGAAACCCAGTATCTCCTCACAACAAGATGGGAGGCTTGGCTGCCCCGCTGATCCTCTAGAAAAAGCCCAAATTACCCGCCTGAACTCGACCAAAGCCGTGACACACCCTGGACAACTCGAGGGAATGCAGATTTTCATGCCTCAACACCAGACAAGGCCTGATTCCAACACTGAACCTTGATAAAAAGCCCGAGATCCCTGTCACTGCCGGAGAGGAACACTGAGTTTCCCGACTGAACTGGAGACACGGCCCTATTCACTGGCAGCGACTCGAGAGGAATCCTGATGTGTCCCTCACTACTCAAGAAGAGAACCGACTTCTCTGAGGCAACACGAGCGGGTCCCTGATGTCCCTGTTGCAACTTGAGAGGAACCCCAAGCTTCCCACCACAACTTGAGAAAAACCATGAGATTCTCTCCTCAACATGAGACGAGGCACTTTTCCAGAGCAGTGTCTCCAGAAAAATCCCACGTTCCCTCCTGAAAAGCTAAAGGGTACTTGACACCCTTGATGCAACTCAGGAAGGTCCCCAAGATACCCGTCCCCCCATGAGAGGAACACTGAGTTTCACACCACAACTCAAGAAGAGCCCCGTTTCCACCCTCCTCAACTTGACATGAGTGTCAATTCCTCTGCTTTGTCAGGAAAGGAATCTCGAAGTTGCTGAGGCCCCTCAAGAGAAGGCCAGTCTCACCTTGAAACTCGAGAGGATCCCCGGGAGTAGTGCCTCAGTCTGAAAGGACCCCAAATCCGCATCCATCCCAGATAAGCCTGATTCCCCTGCACTGTCTCAATGGGAACCGTGAGTATCCACTCAAAACACAAAGGGAAGTGTGACTTCCCCAGGGCACCTCGAGAAAAAGCCCCAGATCCCAAGGCCAACTCCACAGGAAGCTTGATAACCCTTTTACACCTGAAGAGGGAAGAGGAGTACCATGCCTCCACAAGAGATCAGGCCTGACTCCCCTCTGGAAATTCCATAGGATCCCCGAGACCCATGTGAGCACTGGAGAGGAACCCTAAGGATTTTGCCTCAAGTCAAGATGAGGCCCTGTGCCCCTGCACTGACTGAAGAGGAATTCTGAGAGGCCCCTCACAACTTGGAGACTTGACTTTCCTGAGGCAAGTGAGTGAGTGAGTCCCAGAGGTCCCCATCGCAACTCGAGAGGAACCCCAAGTTTCCTGCCATAATTCGAGAAAACCCAGGAGATGTTCCCCTCAACGCGAGATGAGGCCCCTTTCTGCTGCAGCGTCTCGAGAGAAATCCCACCTTCCCTCTTGAGCCTCTAAAGGGTACTTGACACCCTTTAGGAAACTCAAAAAGTTCCCCGTCATACCTGTCTCCACTCGAGAGGAACACCATATTTCCCATCACAACTCAAGAAGAGTCCATTTTCCACTCCTCCTCTCGAGATGAGGGTCCATTCCCCTGCTTCATCTGCAATGGTATCCCGACTTTCCTGCCGCCCCTCAGGAAGTGGCCGTTCTCACTTTGAAACTCTAGAGAAACTCCAGGGTTCGGGCCACCGTTCGAAAAGAACCCGATATCCCCATCCATTCGAGATAAGGCCTCATTCCCCTGCAATGACTCGAATGTCATGCCGAGTATCAACTCACGACACGAAGGGAGGACTGAGAGCCCTGTGGCACTACTAGAAATAGCCTGAGATTCCTACCTCAACTCCACTGGAAGCCTGACACCCCTTTTCCACCTCGAGAGGGAAGTGTAGTTCCACATCCCAACAGGAGATGACGTCTGACTCCCCAGTGAAATCTCCTTAGGAAGCCGAAGATCCCTGTCGGAGCTGGAGAGGAACCCTGAGTTTCCCACCTCAAACCGAGATGAGGCTCTAGTCCCCTGCACCTACTCGAGAGGAATCCCGAGAAGCCCCTCACAACTCGAACTGATTTCTGACTTCCCAGAGACAACATGAGAGGCTCCCTCAGGAACCCGTGGCAGCTAAAGGGAACCCACACTTCTGGTCACAACTCGAGAAACACATGGAGATTCCCTCTTCATGCGAAATGAGGCCTGGTCCCCCTCCTGTGATGCCAGAGCACTCCCGGGCTTGCCCTCGCAACTCGAATGGAGACTTGACTTTCCTGAGGCAACACGAGAGGCTCCCAGAGTTCCTCATGGTACCTGGAGAGGAATCCCAAGCCACCTGCTGCAACTCGAGACAAACCACAAGATTCACCTGTCCACGTGAGATGAGGCCATTTTTGCCTGCAGTGCCTCGAGAGCAATCCCGAGTTCCCTCTCAAAACTCGAGAGGAGGCTGGACTCCCTTCATGCAACTCAAGGGGCCCACGATCCCTGTCCCAACTCGAGATGAAAGCCGAGGTTCCCGCTATAAGTTGAGAGGAGCCAAGTGTTTCCCACCTTATCTGGAGATGAGGGCCCATTCCCTGCTTCAACTCAAGAGGAATGCCAACTTCTCTTGCACCACAAGAGGAGACCTGTCTCACCTGTTGAACTTTGAGTGGAATGCCACTGATCCTGCTTCAAGGAAAAAGGACACCGACTGCCCCCTCAGCTCGAGATAAGTCCATATTCCCCTGCACCGGCTCCAATGGAACACCAAGTATCCCCTCACAACAGGATGGGAGGCCTTTCTCCCATGCTGATCCTCTAGAAAATGTCCAAATTTCCCGCCTGAAATCGACCAGAGCCCTGACACCCCTTGGACAACTCGAGAGGAATGCAGAGTTCCATGCCTCGTCACAAGATTCGGCCTGACTCTGACACTGAACCTTGATTAAAAGCCCGAGATCCCTGTCACCGCAGGAGAGGAAAACTGAGTTTCACGACTGAACTCGAGACATGGCCCTATTCGCTTGCAGTGACTTGAGAGGAATCCCGACGTGCCCCTCGCAACTCGAGAAGAGACCCGACTTCTCTGAGGCAACACGAGCGGGTCTCTGAGGTCCCTGTTGCAACTTGAGAGGAACCCCAAGCTTCCCTCCACAACTCGAGAAAAATCACAAGATTCTCTCCTCATGCGAGATGAGGCCCTTTTCCAGAGCAGTGTCTCCAGAGAAATCCCACGTTCCCTCCGGAAACGTGAAAGGATACTTGACACTCTTCATGCAACTCAGGAAGGTCCCCAAGATACCCGGCCCCATGTGAGAGGAACACTGAGTTTCCCACCACAACTCAAGAAGAGCTCTGTTTCCACTCTTCGTCTTGAGGTGAGGGTCCATTCCCTTGCTTCGTCGGAAAAGGAATCCCAACGTTCCTACCGCACCTCAGAGGGGGCTGCTCTCACCTTGAAACTCGAGAAGAACTCCAGGGGTTGGGCCACCATTTGAAAAGACCCCAATGTTCCCATCACTTGAGATAAGGCCTCATTTCTCTGCAATGATTTGAATGTCACCCCGAGTATGAACTCACGACATGAAGGGAGGACTGAGAGCCCCATGGCGCCTCGAAAATAGCCCTAGATCCCTACCTCAACTCAACAGGAGGCCTGCCACCCCTTTTCTACCTCGATAGGGAAGCAGAGATCCATGCCCCAACACGAGACGACGTCTGACTCCCCAGTGGAATCTCCATAGAAAGCCCGAGATCCCTGTCAGAGCTGGAGAGGAACCCTGAGTTTCCCGCCTCAACAGGACATGAGAACCTAGTCCCCTGCACTATTCGAGAGGAATCCCAAAAGGCCCCTCACAAATCGAATGGATTCCTGACTTCCCAGAGACAACATGAGAGGCTTCCTCAGGTCCCCGTAGCAAATCGAGGGAACCCACACTTCTGGCTGCAACTCGAGAAACACATGGAGATTTCCCCTTCCATGCGAAATGAGGCCTGATCCCCCTTCTGTGACTCCAGAGCACTCCCAGGCTCGTCATCGCAATACAAATGGAGACTTGACGTCCCTAGGGAAAACGAGAGGCTCCCTAAGATCCCTGTGGTACCTGGAGAGGAATCCCAATCCACTCACTGCAACTCAAAACAACGAGATTCCCCCGTCAATGGCAGATGAAGCCCTTTTCTCCTGCAGCGTCTCGAGAGCAATCCGAGTTCCCTCTCAAAACTCAAGGGGAAGCTGGATTCCCTTCATGCAACACAAGGGCGCCCAGAATCCCTGTCCCAACTCAAGATGAAAGCTGAGGTTCCCGCCAAGGGTTGAGAAAAGCCCATGTTTACTACCTCGACAGGAGATAAGGGCCCATTCCCTGCTTCAACACAAGAGGAATCCCAACTTCCCCTCGCACCACAAGAGGAGGACTGTCTCACCTGTTGAATCTCGAGTGGAACCCCGCGGATCCTGCTTGAAGCAAAAAGAACACCGAGTGCCCCCTCAGCTCAAGATAAGTCCTGATTCCCCTGCACCGACTTTAATGGAAACCCAAGTATCCCCTCAAAACAGGAGGGAGGCCTGTCTGCCCTGCTGATCCTCTTGAAAAAGCCCAAATTCCCCGCATGAATTCAAAAGGAGCCCTGACACCTCCTGGACAACTGGAGGAAATGCAGACTTCCATAACTTGACATAAGACGAGACCTGACTCCCTAGTTGATAAAAAGCACGAGATCCCTTTCACCGCCGGAGAGGAACACTGAGTTTCAGGACGGAACTAGAGACACGGCCCTATTTGCCAGCATCAACTCAAGAGGAATTCCGACATGTCCCTTGCAACTCGAGAAGAGACCCGACATCTCTGAGGCAACAGGAGCAGGTCCCTGAGGTCCCCGTCACAACTTGAGAGGAACCCCAAGCTTCCCACCACAACTCAAGAAAAACCACGAGATTCTCCCCTCAACGCGAGATGAGGCCCTTTTCCAGAGCAGTGTCTCCAGAAAAATCTCACGTACTCTCCTAAAACGTGAAAGGGTACTTAACACCCTAGATGCAAATCAGAAAGTTCCCCTAGAAACCCGCCCCATGTGAGAGGAACACTGAGTTTCACGCCTCAACTCAAGAAGAGCCCCATTTTCACTCTCCTCAACTCAACATGAGTGTCTATTTCTCTGCTTTGTCGGGAAAGGAATCCCGATGTTGCTGTGTCCCCTCAAGAGAAGGCTGGTCTCACCTTGAAACTCGAGTGCATCCCTGGGAGTTGTGCCTCAATTAGAAAAGACCCCGAGTTCCCCATCCATTCCAGATAAGCCTGATTCTGCTGCACTGCCTTGACTGGAACCAGGAGTATCAACTCAAAACACGAAGGGAGGTGTGATAGCCATGGGTACCTCGAGAAAAAGCCACAGATCCCAAGGCCAACTCGACAGGAAGCTTGACAACCCTTTTACACCTGAAGAGGGAAGCGGAGTTCCATGTCTTCACACGAGACGAGGCCTGACTCCCCTGTGGAAACTCCATAGGATCCCTGAGATCCATGTCAGCATTGGAGAGGAACCTTGAGGTTCTGGCCTCAAGCCGAGAAGAGGCCCTATGCCCCTGCACCGACTGAGGAGAAATTTGGAGAGACCCCTCGCAACTCGAAAGGAGATTTGACTTTCCTGAGGCAACTCAAGTGGGTTTGTGAGGTCCCCGTTGCAAATCAAGAGGAACCCCAAGTTTCCTGCCGGAACTCAAGAAAACCCAGGAGATGATACCCTCAACGTGAGATGAGGCATCTTACCACTGCAGCATCTCTAGAGAAACCCCACCTTCGCTCTTGAGCCTGGAAAGGGTACTTGATACCCTTTAGACAACTCAAGAAGTTCCCCAACATCCCCGTCTCCACTTGAGAGGATCACCGAGTTTCCCGCCACAACTCAAGAGCCCTGTTTCTGACTCCTCCTCTCGAGACCAGGGTCCATTCCGCTGCTTCATCTGCAAAGGAATCCCGATGTTCCCGCCACACCTCAGGAGGAGGCCATTCTCACCTTATAACTAGAGAGGAGCTCCAGGGGTGGGGCCACAGTTCGAAAAGATGCCGGAGTCTCCATCTACTTGAGATAAGGCCTCACGCCCCTGCAACGACTCAAATATCACCCCGAATATTAACTCATGACATAAATGGAGGACTGAGAGTCCCGTGGCGCCTCTAGAAATAGCCCGAGATCCCTACCTCAACTCCACAGGAGGCCTGACACCCCTTTTCCACCTCGAGAGGGAAGTGGAGTTCCATGCCACAACATGAGATGACGTCTGACTCCACAGTAGAATCTCCATAGGAAGCCTGAGTTCCCTGTCAGAGCTGGAGAAGAACCTTGAGTTTCCTGTCTCAACTCGAGATGAGGCCCTAGCCCCTGCACCAACTCAAGAGGAATCCCAAGAGGCCCCTGAAAACTCAAAAGGATTCCTGACTTCTGAGAGACAACATGAGAGGCTCCATCACGTCCCCGTGGCAACTCGAGGGAACCCACACTTCCAGCCGCAACTCGAGAAACACAAGGAGATTACCCCTTCCATGCGAAATGAGGCCTGATCCCACTCCCGTGATTCAAGAGCACTCCTGGGCTCGCCCTCACAACTCGAATGGACACTTGACTTTCCTGAGGCAACACAAGAGGCTCCCTGAGGTCCCCGTTGTACCTGGAGAGGTATACAAAGCCACCCACCGGAACTCGAGACAAACCATGAGATTCCCCCGTCCATGCGGGATGAGGCCCTTTTCTACTGCAGATCTTAAAAAGAAATACAGAGTTCCGCCTCAAAACTCGAGGGGAGGCTGGACCCCCTTCATGCAACTCAAGAGGGCCCAGGATCCCCGTCGCAACTCGAGATGAAAGCCTAGGTTCCCGCCACAAGATGACAAGAGCCCTGTGTTTCCCATCTCATCTGGAGATGAGGGCCAATTCCCTTTTTCAAATCAAGAGGAATCCCAACTTCCCCTTGCACCATAAAGGGAGGCCTGTCTCACCTGTTGAATCATGGGTGGAACCCCACCGATACTGCTTCAAGGAAAAAGGACACCGAGTGCCCCCTAGTTCGAGATAAGTGCTGATTCCCCTGCACCGGTTTCAATGGAACCCCAAGTATCCCCTCACAACAGGATGGGAGGCCTGTCTCCCATGCTGATCCTGTAGAAAAACCCCAAATACCCCGCCTGAACTCGACTGGAGCCATGACTCTCCTTGAACAACTAGAGAGGAATGCAGAGTTCCATGCCTTTGACACCAGACGAAGACTGACTCGCTAGTTGAACCTTGATAAAAAGCCCGAGATCTCAGTCACCGCCAGAGAGGAACACTGAGTTTCCCGCCTGAGCTCAAGACATGGCCCTATTCGCCGGCAGTGACTCAAGAGGAATCCTGATGTCCCCATCAAAACTCCAGAAGAGATCTGACTTCTCTGAGGCAACATGAGCGGATCCCTGAGGTTGCTGTTGCAACTTGAAAGGAACCCCAAGCTTCCCCCCAGAACTCGAGAAAAACCATGAAATTCTCCCCTCAACACGATATGAGGCTCTTTTCCAGAGCAGTGTCTCCAGAGAAATCCCATGTTCACTACGGAAATGCGAAAGGGTACTTGACACCCTTCATGCATCTCAGGAAGGTCCCTGAGGTACCCGTCCCCACACGAGAGGAACACTGAGTTTCACGCCAAAACTCAAGAAGAGCCCGGTTTTCCACTCCTCCTCTCGAGATGAGAGTCCATTCCCCTGCTTGTCTGCAAAGGAATCCAGATGTTCCCGACGCACCTCAGGAGGAGGCCATTCTCATCTTGAAACTCGAGAGGAACTCCAGGGAATGGGCCACCATTCGAAAAGACCCCAAAGTCCCCATCCACTTAAGATAAGGCCTCATTCCCCTGCAACGACTCAAATGTCAACCCGAGTATCAACTCATGACACGAAGGGTGGACTGAAAACCCCATGGCACCTCTAGATATAGCCTAAGATTCCTACCCTCAACTCCACAGGAGGCCTGAAATCCCTTTTATACAAGGAGAGGGAAGCGAAGTTCCATGCCCCAACAATAGACGATGTATGACTCCCCTGTGGAATCTCCATAGGAAGCCCGAGATCCCTGTCAGAGCTGGAGAGGAACCCTGAGTTTCCGGCCTCAACTTGAGATGAGCCCATATTCCCCTGCACAAACTCGAATGGAATCCCGAGAGGCCCCTCAAATCTTGAACGGGTTCCTGACTTCCCAGAGACATGAGAGGCTCCCTCAGGTACCCGTGGCAACTCGAGGGAACACACACTTTCAGCCGCAACTTGAGAAACACATGGTGATTCCCCCTTCCATGAAAAATGAGTCTTGATGCCCCTCCCGTGACTCCAGAGCACTCCCGGGCTTGCCCTTGCAACTCAAATGGAGATTGACTTTCCTAAGGCAACACGAGAGGCTCCCTGAGTTCCCCGTGGTATCTGGAGAGGAATCCCAAGCCATCCACGGCAACGCAAGACAAATCACGAGATTCCCCCGTCCACGCGAGATGAGGACCTCTTCTTCTGCAGCCCTTTGAAAGCAATCCCGAGTTCCCTGTCAAAACTTGAGAGGAGGCTGGACTCACTTCATGAAACTCAAGGGGGCCCAGGATCCCCATCCCAACTCGAGATGAAAGCCGAGGTTCCCGGCACAAGATGATAAGAGCCCCGTGTTGACCACCTCATCTGGAAATGAGGGCCTATTCACTGCTTCAACTCAAGAGGACTCCCAACTTACCCTCGCAAAACAAGAGAGGCCAGTTTCACCTGTTGAATCTCGAGTGGAACCCCGCGGATCCTGCTTCAAGGATAAAGGACACCAAGTGCCCCCTCAGTTCGAGATAAGTCCTGATTCCCCTGTACCGGCTCCAATGGAACCTCAAGTATCCCCTCACAACAGGATGGGAGGTTAGTCTCCCATGCTGATCCTCTAGAAAAAGCCCAAATTCCCCGCCTGAACTCGACCGGAGCCCTGACACCCTTTGCACAACTCGAGAGGAATGCTGAGATCCATGCCTTGACACCAGACAAGGCCTGACTTCCTAGTTGAACTTTGATAAAAAGCCCGACATCCCTGTTACCGCCAGAGAGGAACACTGAGTTTCCCAACTGAACTGGAGACATGGCCCTATTCGCCAGCAGGGACTCAAGAGGAACCCCAACAAGCCCCTCGCAGCACAAGAAGAGACCCAACTAACCTGAGGCAACACGAAGGGGTCCCGGAAGTCACCATCGCAACTTGAGAGGAACCCCAGGCTTCTGCCACAACTCGAGAAAAACCACGAGATTCTCCCCTCAATGCGAGATGAGGCCCTTTTCCAGAGCATGTCCCCAGAGAAATCCCATGTTCCCTACAGAAACGTGAAAGGGTACTTGACACCCTTCAGGCAACTCAGGTAGGTCCCCGACATAGCCATCCCCACGTGAAAGGAACACTGAGTTTCACGCCACAACTCAAGAAGAGCCCTGTTTTCCACTCCTCTCTTGAGATGAGGGTCCATAACCTGCTTCGTCTGCAAAGGAATCCCAACGTTCCCGCTGCACCTCAAGAGGAGGCCATTCTCAACTTGAAACTCGAGAGGAAATCCAGGGGTCAGGCCACCATTTGAACAGACCCTGAAGTTCCTATCCACATGAGATAAGGCCTCATTCCCCTGCAACGACTCGAATGTCATCCTGAGTATCAACACACGACACGAAGGGAGGAGTGAGAGCACCATGGTTCCTTTAGAAATAGCCTGATATCATTACCTCAACTCGATAGGAGGCCTGACACCCCTTTTCCAAATCGAGAGGTAAGTGGAGTTCCATGCCCCAACATGAGATGATGTCTGACTCCCCAGTGGAATCTCCATAGGAAGCCTGAGATCCTTGTCAGAGCTGGAGAGGATCCCTGAGTTTCCCGCCTCAACTCGAGATGAGGCCCTAGACCCCTGAACCAACTCAAGGGGAATCCCGAGAGGCCCCTCACAACTTGAACAGATTCCTGACTTCCCAAAGACAACATGAGAGGCTCCCTCAGGTACCCGTGGCAACTTGAGGGAACCCACACTTCCGGTTGCATCTCAAGAAACATATGGAGATTCCCCATTCCATGCGAAATGAGGCCTGATCCCCCTCCCGTGACTCCAGAGCAGTCACGGGCTCATTCTCGCAACTCGAATGGAGACTTGACTTTCCTGAGGCAACACGAGAGGCTCCCTGAGTTTCCCATGGTACCTGGAGAGGAATCCCAAGCCACCCGCCAGAACTCGAGACAATCCATGAGATTAACCCGTCCACGCAAGATGAGGCCCAATTCTCCTGCAGCGCCACCAGAACAACCCCGAGTTCCCTCTCAAAACTTGAGAGGATGCTGGACTCCTTTCATGCAGCTCAACGGGGCCAGGAACCCTGTCCGTACTCGAGATGAAACCTGAGGTTCCCACTACAAGTTGACAAGAGCCCCGTGTTTTCCACCTCATCTGGAGATGGGGGCCCATTTCCTGCTTCAACACAAGAGGAATCTCAAATTCCCCTCGCACCACAAAAGGAGGCCTGTCTCACCTGTCGAATCTCGAGTGGAACCCTGCACATCCTGCTTCAAGGAAAAAGGACGCCGAGTGCCTCCCCAGCTCGAGATGAGTCCTGATTCCCCTGCACCGGCTCTAATGGAACCCCAAGTATCCCCTCACAACAGGATGGAGGCCTGTCTCCCATGCTGATCCTCTAGAAGAAGCCCAAATTCCCGACCTGAACTCGACTGGAGCCCTGACACCCCTTGCACAACTCGAGAGGAATGCAGAGTTCCATGCCTCGACACTAGACGAGGCCTGACTCTCTAGGTGAACATTAATAAAAAGCCCAAGATCCCTGTTACTGCTGGAGAGGAACACTGAGTTTCCCGTGCACTGGAGACACAGCCCTATTTGCCGGCAGCGACTTGAGAGGAATCCCGACGTGCCCCTCGAATCTCGAAAAGAGACCCGACTTCTCTGAAGCAACACGAGCGGGTCCCTGAGGTCCCTGTCGCAACTTGAGAGGAACCCCAAGATTCCCACCACAACTCGAGAAAAACCACGAGATTCTCCACTCAACGCAAGATGAGGCCCTTTTCCAGAGCACTGTCTCCAGAGAAATCCCACGTTCCCTCCGGAAATGCAAAAGGGTACTTGGCACCCTTCATATAACTCAGGAAGTTCCCTGAGATACCCGTCCCCACGTGAGAGAAACACTGAGTTTCACGCCACAACTCAAGAAGAGTCCCATTTTCCACTCCTCCTCTCGAGATGAGGGTCCATTCCCCTGCTTTTTCTGCAAAGGAATCCCGATGTTCCAGCTGCAACTCAGGAGGAGGCCATTCTCACCTTGAAATTGGAGGGGAACTCCAAGGTCAGGACACCGTTTGAAAAGACCCTGAAGACCCCATCCACTTGAGATAAGGCCTCATTCCCCTGCTATGACTCGAATGTCACGCCGAGTAGCAACTCGTGACACGAAGTGAGGACTGACAGCCCCGTGGCGCCTATATAAATAGTCCGACATCCCCACCTCAACTCCACAGGAGGCCTGACAGCCCTTTGCCACCTCGAGAGGGAAGCCGAGTTCCATTCCCCAACATGAGACGGCATCTGACTCCCCAGTGGAATCTCCATAGGAAGCCCAAGATCCCTGTCAGAGCTGCAGAGGAACACTAATTTTCCCGCCTCAACTCGAGACAAGACCCTAGTCCCCTGCACCAACTCGAGAGGAATCCAGAGAGGCCCCTTACAACTTGAACGGATTCCTGACTTCCCAAATACAACATGAGAGGCTCCCTCAGGTCCCCGTGGCAACTCGAGGGAACCCATACTTCTGGCCGCAACTCGAGAAACACATGGAGATTCCCCCTTCCATTCGAAATGAGGCCTGACCCCCCTCCCGTGATTCCAGAGCACTCGAGTGCTCACCCTTGCAAATCGAATGGAGACTTGACTTTCCTGAGGCAACACGAGAGGCTCCCTGAGTTCCCCATGGTACCTGGAAAGGAATCCCAAGACACCTGCCACAATTGAGACAAACCACGAGATTCCCCCATCAATGTGAGATGAGTCCCTTTTCTCCTGTAGCGCCTCGAGAGCAATCCCGAGTTCCTTCTCAAAACTCGAGAGGAGGCTGGACTCCCTTCATGCAACTCAAGGGGGCCCAGGATCCCCGTCCCACCTGGAAATGAAAGCTGAGGTTCCCGCCACAGATTGAGAAGAGCCCCGTGTTTCCCACCTCATCTGGAAATGAGGTCCTATTCCCTGCTTCGACTAAAGAGGAATCCCAACTTCCCCTCGCAAAACAAGAGGAGGCCTCTTCACCTGTTGAATCTCGAGTGGAACCCTGTGCATCTGCCTCAAGGAAAAAGGACGCCAAGTGCCCCCTTAGCTTGAGATAAGTCCTGAAATCCCTGCACTGGCCCCAGTGGAACTCCTAGTATCCCCTCACAACAGGATGGGAGGCCGGTCTCCTGTGCTATTCCTCTAGATAAAGCCCAAATTCCCCACCTGAACTCGACCGGAGCCCTGACACCCCTTGCACAACTCGAGAGGAATGCTGAGATCCATGCCTCGACACCAGACGAGGCTTGACTCCCTAGTTGAACTTTGATACAAAGCCCGAGATCCCAGTCAAAGCTGGAGAGGAGCATTGAGTTTCTGACTGAACTCCAGACACGGCCCTATTCACTGGCAGCGACTTGAAAGGAATACTGATGTGCCCCTCATAACTCGAAAAGAGACCTGACTTCTCTGAGGTAACACGAACGGGTCCCTGAGGTCCTCGTTACAACTTGAGAGGAACCCCAAGCTTCCCGCCACAACTCGAGAAAAACCACGAGGTTCTCCCCTCAACGCTAGATGAGGCCCTTTTCCTGAGCACTGTCTCCAGAGAAATCCCACGTTCCCTCCGGAAATGCAAAAGGATACTTGACAATCTTCATGCAACTCAGGAAGTTCTACAAGATACCCATCCCCACGTGAGAGGAACACTGAGTTTCACGCCATAACTCAAGAAGAGCCCTGTTTTCCACACCTCCTCTCGAGAGGAGGGTCTAGTCTCCTGCTTAGTCTGCAAAGGAATCCCAACATTCCTGCCACACATCAGGAGGAGTCCGTTCTCAACTTGAAACTCGAGAGGAACTCCAGGGGTCAGGCCACCATTCGAACAGACACCGAAGTCCCCATTCACATGAGGTAAGGCCTCATTGCCCTTAAACGACTCGAATTTCACCCTGCGTATCAACTCACAACACGAAGGAAGGACTGAGAGCCACGAGGTGCCCCTCGAAATAGCCTGAGATCCCTACCTCAACTCCACAGAAGCCCTGACACTCTTTTTCCATCTCGAAAGGGAAGTGTATTTCCATGCCCCAACATGAGACAACGTCTGACTCCCCAGTGGAATCTCCATAGGAAGCCCGAGATCCCTGTCAGAGCTCCAGAGGAACCCTGAGTTTCCAGCCTCAACTCTAGATGAGGCCCTAGTCCTCTGCACCAACTTGTGATGAATCCCGAGAGGTCCCTTACAAATCGAACAGATTCCTGATCTCCTAGAGACAACGTGAGGCGCTCCCTCATGTCCCCGTGGCAACGTGAGGGAACCCACACTTCTGGCCACAACTCGAGAAACAAATGGAGATTCCCCCTTCCATTCGAAATGAGGCCTGATCTCCTTCGGTGACTCCAGAGGACTTAAGGGCTTGCCCTTGCAACTCGAATGGAGACTTGATTTTCCTGACGCAACACGAGAGGATCCCTGAGTTCCCCGTGGTACTTGGAGAGGAATCCCAAGACACCCGCCACAATCGAGAAAAACCATAAGATTCCCCCGTCCATGTGAGATGAGTCTCTTTTCTCCTGTAGCGCCTTGAGAGCAATCCCGAGTTCCCTCTCAAAACTTGAGAGGAGGCTGGACTCCCTTCATGCAAAGGAAGGGGGCCCGGGATCACCGTCACAACTCGAGATGAAAGCCGAGTTACTGCCACAAGTTGACAAGGGCCCCGTGTTTCCCACCTCATCTGGAGATGAGGTCCGATTCCCTGCTTCAACGTAAGAGGAATCCCAACTTCCCCTCGCACCACAAGAGGAGACTTATCTCACCTGTTGAATCTCGAGTGGAACCCTGTGCATCCAGCTTCAAGGAAAAATGACGCTGAGTGCCCCCTCAGCTCGAGATAAGTCCTGATTCCCCTGCATCGGCTCCAATGCACCCCAAGTATCACCTCACAACAGGATGGGAGGCCTGTCTCCCATGCTGATCCTCTATAAAAAGCCCAAATTTCCCGCCTAAACTCGACCGGAGCCCTGACACCCCTTGCACAACTCGAAAGGAATGCAAAGTCCCATACTCAAAACCAGACAAGGCCTCACTCCCTAGTTGAACCTTGATAAAAACCGCGAGATCCCTGTCACTGCCGGAGAGGAAGACTGATTTTCCCGACTGAATTCGAGACATGGTCCTATACACCGGCAGCGACTCTAGATGTATCCTGACGTGCAACTCGAGAAGAGACCCGACTTCTCTCAGGCAACACTATCGGGTCCCTGAGGTCTCCGTTGCAACTTGAGAGGAACCCCAGCTTCCCGCCACAACTTGAGAAAAACCATGAGATTCTCTGCTCAATAAGAGATGAGGCCCTTTTCCAGAGCAGTGTCTCCAGAGAAATCTCACGTTCCCTCCTGAAACGCGAAAGTGTATCTGACACCCTTCATGCAACTCAGGAAGTTCCCCGAGATACACATCCCCACGTGAGAGGAACACTGAGTTTCACACCACAACGCAAGAAGATCCCCGTTTTCCACTCCTTCTCTCGAGATGAGGGTCCATTCCCCTGCTTCAACTGCAAAAAAAATCCCGACCTTCCCGCCGCAACTCAGGAGGAGTCCATTCTCACCTTGAAACTCGAGAGGAACACCAGGGGTCTGGCCACCATTCGAAAAGACCCCAAAGTCCCCATCCACTTGAGATAAGGCCTCATTCCCCTACAATGACTCAAATGTCACTCCATTTATCAAATCCCGACACAAAGGGAGGCCTAGAGCCCCGTGGTGCCTGTAGAAAGAGCCCAAGATCCCTACCTCAACACCACAGGAGGCCTGACACCCCTTTAACACCTCAAGAGGGAAGCAGAGTTCCATGACCCAATATGAAATGATGTCTGACTCCTCAGTGGAATCTCCGTAGGAAGCCCGAGATCCCTGTCAGAGCTGGAGAGGAACACGGAATTTTCTGCCTCAACTCCAGGTGAGGCCCTAGTCCCCTGCACCAACTTGAGAGGAATCCCAAGAGGCCCCTGAAAACTCAAAAGGATTCCTGACTTCCAAGAGACAACATGAGAGGCTCCATCACGTCCCCGTGGCAACTCGAGGGAACCCACACTTCCGGCAGCAACTCGAGGAACACATGGAGATTCCCCCTTCCATGTGAAATGAGGCCTGATCACCCTCCCGTGATTCAAGAACACTCCTGGGCTCGCCCTGGCAACTCGAATGGAGACTTGACTTTCCTGAGGCAACACGAGAGGCTCCCTGAGTTCACCTTGGAACCTGGAGAGGAATCCCAAGCCACCCACTGCAACTTGAGACAAACCACGAGATACACCCGTCCACCCAAGATGAGGCCCATTTCTGCTGCAGCGCCTCCAGAGCAATACCGAGTTCCCTCTCAAAATTCGAGAGGAAGCTCGACTCCTTTCATGCAAATCAAGGGGGCCCAGTATCCCCATCCCAACTCGAGATGAAAGCCAAGGTTCCCGCCACAAGTAGACAGGAGCCCCGTACTTCCCACCTCATCTGGAGATTAGGGCCCTTTCCCTACTTCAACTCAAGACTAATCCCAACTTCTCCTCGCACCACAAGAGGAGGCCTGTCTCACCTGTTGAATCTCCAGTGGAAGCCTGCACATCCCGCTTCAAGGAAAAAGGACATCGAGTGCCCCCGCAGCTCGAGATAAGTCCTGATTCTCATGCACTGGCTCCAACAGAACCACAAGTATCCCCTCACAACAGGATGGGAGGCTTATCTCCCGAGCTGATCCTCTAGTAAAAGCCCAAATTCCCCGCCTGAACTCGACCAGAGCCCTGACACCCCTTGCACAACTCGAGAGGAATGCAGAGTTCCATGTCTCGACACCAGACGAGGCCTCACTTCTTAGTTGAACTTTGATAAAAAGCCCGAGATCCCTGTTCACAGCCAGAGAGGAACACTGAGTTTCAGGACGGAACTAGAGCCACGGCCCTATTCACCAACAGCGACTCGAGAGGAATCCCAATGTGCCCCTCGCAACTCAGGAAGAGACCCGACTTCTCTGAGGCAACATGATCAGGTCCCTGAGGTCCCCGTCACAACCTGAGAGGAACCCCAAACTTCCCGCCACAACTTGAGAAAAAACACGAGATTCTCCCCTCAATGCAAGATGAGGCCCTTTTCCTAAGCAGTGTCTCCAGAGAAATCCCACATTCCCTCTGGAAATGCGAAAGGGTACCTGACACCCTTCATGCAACTCAGGAAGGTCCCCGAGATACACGTCCCCACGTGAGAGGAACACTGAGTTTCACGCCACAACTCAACAAGAGCTCTGTTTTCCACTCCTGCTCTCGGGTTGAGAGTCCATTCCCCTGCTTCGACTGCAAAGGAATCCAGACATTCCCGCCACACCTCAGGAGGAGGCCGCTCTCACCTTGAAACTCCAGAGGAACTCCAGGGATTGGGCAACCGATCAAAATACCCCGAAGTCCCATTCCATTTGAGATAAGGCCTCATTCCCCTGCAAGGACTCGAATGTTACCCCGAGTATCAACTCACGACATGAAAGGAGGACGGAGAGCCCCGTTGCACCTCTATAAATAGCCTAGATCCCTGCCTGAACTCCACAGGAGGCCTGACACCCCTTTTCCACCTCGAGAGGGAAGCACAGTTCCATGCTCCAACATGAGATTACATGTGACTCCCCAGTGGAATCTCCATAGGATAGCCAAGTTCCCCATCAGAGCTGCAGAGGAACCCTGAGTTTCCCATCTCAACTCCAGATGAGGCCCTAGTCCCCTGCACCAACTAGAGAGGAATCCCGAGGGGCCCCTCACAACTCAAACGGATTCCTGACCTCCCAGAGACAACATTAGATGCTCCCTCAGGTCGCCGTGGAAACTGGAGGGAACCTACACTCCGGCCAAACTCGAGAAACACATGGAGATTCCCCCTTCCATGCAAAATGATGCCTGATCCCCCTCCCGTGACTCCAGAGCACTCCTGGGCTCACCCTCACAATTCGAATGGAGAATTGACTTTCCTGAGGCAACACAAGAGGCTCCCTGATTTCCCCGTGGCACCTGGAGAGGAATACTAAGCCACCTGCCACAATCCAGACAAACCACGAGATTCCCCTGTCAATCAAGATTAGGCCCTTTTCTCCTGCAGCACCTCGAGAGCAATCCTGAGTTCCCTCGCAAAACTCAAGAGGAGTCTGTATTCCCTTCATGCAATTCAAGGGGGCCCAGGATCCCCGTCCCAACTCGAGATGAAACCCGAGATTCCCTCCACAAGTTGAAAAGAGCCCTGTGTTTCCCACCTCATCTGGAGATGAGTACCCATTCCCTGCTTCAACTCAAGAAGAATCCCAACTACCCCTTGCACCACAAGAGGAGGCCTGTCTCACCCTTTGAATCTCGAGTGGAACCCCGCGGCTCCAGCTTCAGGAAAAAGGACACGGAATACCCCTCATCTCGAGATAAGTCCTGATTCCCCTGCACCAGCTCCAATGGAACCCCAAGTATCACCTCACAACAGGATGGGTGGCGTGTCTCCCCAGCTGATCCTCTTGAACAAGCCCAAATTCACCACCTGAACTCGACCAGAGCCCTGACAACCCTTGGATAACTCGAGAGGAATGCAGAGTTCCATGACTCGACACCAGATGAGGCCTGACTCCCCAGTTGAACCTTGATAAAAAGCCCGAGATCCCAGTCATTGCTGGAGAGGAACACTGAGTTTCCCGACTGAACTCGACACGGCCCTTTTCACCAGCAGCGACTCGAGAGGAATCCTGATGTGCCCCTCCCAACTCGGGAAGAGACCCGACTTCTCTGAGGCAACACGATCAGGTCCCTGAAGTCCCTGTCACAACCTGAGAGGAATCCCAAACTTCCCGCCACAACTTGAGAAAAAACACGAGATTCTCCCCTCAATGCGAGATGAGGTCCTTTTCCAGAGCAGTGTCTCCAGAGGAATCCCACGTTTCCTCCAGAAACAAGAAATGGTACTTGACAAACTTCATGCAACTCAGAAAGTTCCCCGAGATACCCGTCCCCACGTGAGAGGAACATTGAGTTTCACGCCACAACTCAAGAAGACACCCGATTTCCACTCCTTTTGAGATGAGGGTCCATTCCACTGCTTCGTCTGCAAAGGAATCGCACCGTTCCCACCACAGCTCAGGAGGAGGCCGTTCTCACCTTGAAACTCGAGAGGAACTCCAGGGGTCAGGCAACCATTCAAACAGACCCCGAAATCCCCATCCACATGACATAAGGACTCATTCCATTGAAACGACTCGAATATCACCCTGAGTATCAACTCACGACATGAAGGGAGGACTGAGAGACCTGTGGCGCCACTATATATAGTCCGACAACACTACCTCAACTCCACGGGAGACCTGACACCCCTTTTACACCTCGAGAGGGAAGCGGAGTTCCATGCCCCAACAAGAGATGACGTCTGACCCCCAAGTGGAATCTCCACAGTAAGCCCGAGAACCCAGTCAGAGCTGGAGAGGAACCCTGCATTTCCCGCCTCAAATTGAGATGAGGCCCTAGTCCCCTGCTCAACTCGAGAGGAATCCCGAGAGGCCCCTCACAACACATATGGATTCCTGACTTCCCAGAGACAACATGAGAGGCTCCCTCTGGTCCCCATGGCAATTTGAGGGAACCCACACTACCGGCCGCAACTCGAGAAACACACGGAGATTCCCCCGTCCATGTGAAATGAGGCCTGATCCCCCTCCCTTGACTCCAGAGCACTCCCAGGCTCACCCTTGCAACTCGAATGGAGACTTGACTTTCCTGAGGCAACACGAGAGGCTCCCTGATTTCCCCATGGTACCTGGAGAGGAATCCCAAGCCACCCGCCTCAACTCGAGACAAACCATGAGATTCCCTAGTCAAAGCGAGATGAGGCCCTTTCCTCTGGCAGTGCCTCGAGAGCAATCCCGAGTTCCCTCTCAAAACTCGAAAGGAGGCTGGACTCCCTTCATGCAACTCAAGGGGGCCCAGGATCCCCGTCCCAACTCGAGATGAAAGCCGAGGTTCCCGCCACAAGTTGAGAAGAGCCCCGTGTTTCCCACCTGATCTGGAGACTAGGACCCATTCCCTGCTTCAACTCAAGAGGAATTCCAACTTCCCCTGGCACCACAAGAGGAGGCCTGTCTCACCTGTTGAATCTCGAGCGGAACCCCATGGATCCTGCTTCAAGGAGAAAGGACACCGAGTGCCCCTCAGCTCGAGATAAGTCCTGATTCCCCTGCACCGGCTCCAATGTAACCACAAGTATCCCATCACAACTGGATGGGAGACCTATCTCCCCTGCTAATTCTCTTGAAAAAGCCCAAATTCCCCGACTGAACTCGATCAGAGGCCTGATACCTCTTGCGCAACTCGAGAGGAATTCAGAGTTCCATGACTCAACACAAGAAGAGGCCTGACTCCCTAGTTGAACCTTGATAAAAAAGCCTAAGATCCATGTCACCGCCAGAGAGGAACACTGAGTTTCCCGACTGAACTCTACACATGGCTCTATTCACCGTCAGTGACTCGAGAGGAATACTGACGTGCCCCTCGCAACTCGATAAGAGACCCGACTTCTCTGAGGCAACACAAGCAGGCCCCTGAAGTCATCCTCACAACTTGAGAGAAACGCCAAGCCTCCCACTACAACTCGAGAAAAACCACAAGATTCTCCCCTCAACGTGAGATGAGGCCCTTTTCCAGAGCAGTGTCTCCAGAAAAATCCCACGTTCCCTCCTGACATGTGAAAGGGTACTTGACACCCTTCATGCAACTCAGGAAGGTCCCCGAGATACTTATCAAGCAGATGAGCAGGCAGGAACCATGTAGCTCAGCTGGCAATTATCAAGCAGATGAGCAGGCAGGAATCACTCAGCTCAACTGGCAATTATCAAGCAGATGAGCAGGTAGGAATAACGAAGCTCAACTGGCAATTTTCAAGCAGCTGATCATACAGGTATCACGCAGCTCAGCAGGCCCTGATCACGTGACTGAGCACGCACTCTTCACGTTGCTGATCATACACTGATCACGTGACAGATCATGCACTGATCACTTGGATATCATTCACTGATCACTTGACTGTGCATGCTCTGATCACGTGGATGATCATACACTGATCACGTGCCTGATCATGCACTGATCACGTGGCTATCATGCACTGATCACGTGGATGATCATACACTGATCACGTGACTGATCATGTACTGATCATGTAGCAATCATGCACTGATCACATAACTGCCCATTCACTGATCACATGACTAATCATGCACTGATCACGTGGCTGATCAAACACTGATCACGTGATTAATCATGCACTGATCACGTGGCTATCATGCAGTGATCACGTGACTGCGTGTACTTGATCACGTGGATGATCATACACTGATCACGTGACAGATCAAGCCCTGATCACGTGACTGATCATGCACTGATCAGGTGGCTATCATGCACTGATCACGTGGCTATCATGCACTGATCACGTGACTGCCCATGCACTGATCACTTGACTGATCATGCACTGATCACGTGGCTATCATTCACTGATCACTTGACTCTGTGTCTACTGATCACTTGGATGATCACACACTGATCACGTGGCGATCATGCACTGATCACGTGGCTGATCAAACACTGATCACGTAACTAATCATGCACTGATCACGTGGCTATCATGCACTGATGATGTGCCTCAGGAAGAAATACTCAAAGAGCTGAGCAGGCACGAATCACACAATCAGCAGGCAATAATCATGGAGCTCAGCTGTGACGAATCATGCTGCTCAGCTGGCAATAATCAAGCAGCTGAGCAGGCAGGAATCACGTAGTTCAGCTGGCAATTATCAAGCAGATGAGCAGGTGGGAATCACGCAGCTCAGCTCACAATAATCAAGCAGGTGAGTAGCCAGGAATCACGCAGCTCAGCAGGCTCTGATAACCTGACTGAGCACCCACAGTTCACGGGGCTGATCATACACTGATGACGTGACTGATCATGCACTGATCACGAAGCTATCATGCACTGATCCGGCGGGTGATTATGCACTGACCACGTGACTGTGCCTGCACTGATCACGTGGATGATCATACACTGATCACGTGACAGATCATGCACTGATCACGTGACTGTGCCTGCACTGATCACGTGGATGATCATACACTGATCACGTGACAGATCATGCACTGATCACGTGGATGATCATGCACTGATCAGGTGGCTATCATGCACTGATCACGTGGTTATCATGCACTGATCACGTGGCTGATCATACACTGGTCACGTGACTCATCATGCACTGATCATGTGCGTATCATGCACTGATCACGTGACTGCCCATACACTGATCACGTGGATGATCATACACTGATCACGTGACTGACCATGCACCGAACATGTGAATGATTATGCACTGATTACATGGCTATTATGCACTGATCACGTGACTGAGCATGCACTGTTCACGTGGCTGATCATACACTGATCATGCACTGATCAGGTGGCTGATCATGAACTGATCAGGTAACTGAGCATGCAGTGATCACGTGACTGAATGGCGCTGATCATGTGACTGATCATGCACTGATCACGTGGCTATCATGCACTGATGATGTGCCTCAGGAGGCAATAATCAAAGAGCTGAGCTGGCACCAATCATGCAATCCGCAGGCAATCATCATGGGGCTCAGCAGTGATGAATCATGCTGCTCAACTGGCAATAATAAAGCAGATGAGAAGGTAGGATCATGCAGCTCAGCTAGCAATTGTCAAGCAGATGAGCAGGCAGGAATCACGCAGCTCATCTGGTAATTGTCAAGCAGATGAGCAGACAGGAATCCGGCAGCTCAGCAGGCCCTGATCACGAGACTCAGCACACACTGTTCACCCGGCTGATCATACACTGATCACGTGACTGATCATGAACTAATCACGTGACTGAGCCTGCAGTGTTCACGTGTGTGAATGGCTGTGATCATGTGACTGATCATGCACTGATCACGTGGATATCATGAACTGATCACGTGACTGCCCATGCACTGATCATGTGGATGATCATGCAGTGATCACGTGGCTGATCATGCACTAATCACGTGGCTGATAATGAACTGATCACGTGACTGAGCTTGCAGTCATCACGTGTCTCAATGGGGCTGATCATGCGCTGATCACGTTGGTATCATGCGCTGATGATGTGCCTCAGGAGGCAATAATCAAAGAGCTGAGCAGGCACAAATGATGCAATCAGCAGGCAATAATCATGGAGCTCATCTGTGACGAATCATGCTGCTCAGCTGGCAATAATCAAGCAGCTGAGCAGGCAGGAATCACACGGCTCAGCTGGCAATTGTAAAGCAGATGAGCAGGCAGGAATCACCCAGATCAGCTGGCAATTATCAAGCAGATGAGCAGGCAGGAATCAGGCAGCTCAGCTGGCAATAATCAATGAGATGAGCAGGCAGGAATCACTCAGCTCAACTGGCAATTATCAAGCAGATGAGCAGGCAGGAATAACGAAGCTCAGCTGGCAATTTTCAAGCAGCTGATCAGACAGGTATCACGCAGCTGAGCAGGCCCTGATCACGTGACTGAGCACGCACTCTTCACGTTGCTGATCATACACAGATCACGTGACAGATCATGCACTGATCACTTGCCTATCATTCACTGATCACTTGACTGTGCATGCATTGATCACGTAGATGATCATGCACTGATCACGTGGCTATCATGCACTGATCACGTGGCTATCATGCAGTGATCACGTTGCTGATCATGCACTGATCACGTGACTGATCATGCACTGATCACGTGGCTATCAAGCACTGATCACTTGCCTATCATTCACTGATCACTTTACTCTGCATGCACTGATCACGTGGATGATCATACACTGATCACGTGACTGAGCATGCACTGATAACGTGGTTGATCACGCACTGGTAATGTGTCTGATCATGCAGTGATCACGTAACTGATCATGCACTGATCTCGTGGATGATCATACACTGATCACGTGACTATCATGCACTGATCACAAGACTGGGCAGGCACTGATCACGTGGATGATCATACACTTATCACTTGACAGATAATGCACTGATCACGTGGCTGATCATGCACTGATCAGGTGGCTATCATGCACTGATCATGTGGCTATCATGTACGGATCACGTGACTGAACATGCACTGATCACGTGAGTAATCATGCACTGATCACGTGACAGATCATGCACTGATCACCTGGCTATCATGCACTGATCACGTGGCTGATCATGCACTGATCACGTGAGTGATCATGCACTGATCACATGGCTATCATGCACTGATCACGTGACTGTGCTGCACTGATCACGTGGATGATCATACACTGATAACGTGACAGATTATGCACTGATCATGTGAATGATCATGCACTGATCAGGTGGGTATTATGCACTAATCACGTGACTGCCCATACACTGATCACATGGATGATCATACACTGATCACGTGACTGATCATGCACCGATCATGTGACTGATTATGCACTGATTACATGGCTATAATGCACTGATCATGTGACTAAGCATGCACTGATCACGTGGCTGATCATGAACTGATCAGGTAACTGAGCATGCAGTGATCACGTGAATGAATGGCGCTGATCATGTGACTGATCATGCACTGATCACGTAGCTATCATGCACTGATGATGTGCCTCAGGAGGCAATAATCAAAGAGCTGAGCTGGCACCAATCACGCAATCCCCAGGCAATAATCATGGGGCTCAGCAGTGATGAATCATGCTGCTCAGCTGGCAATAATAAAGCAGATGAGAAGGTAGGATCATGCAGCTCAGCTAGCAATTGTCAAGCAGATGAGCAGGCAGGAATCCCACAGCTCAGCAGGCCCTGATCACGAGACTCAGCACGCACTGTTCACGTGGCTGATCATGCACTGATCACGTGACTGATCCTGCACTAATCACGTGGCTGATCATGCACTGATAATTTGGCTATCATTCACTGATCACTTTACTCTACACGCACTGATCACGTGGATGATCATACACTGATCACGTGACTGAGTAAGCACTGATAACGTGGTTGATCATGCACTGGTAATGTGTCTGATCATGCAGTGATCACGTAACTGATCATGCACTGATCTCGTGGATGATCATACATTGATCACGTGACTATCATGCACTGATCACGAGACTGGACAGGCAATGATCAGGTGGATGATCATACACTTATCACTTGACAGATCATGCACTGATCACGTGACTGATCATTCATTTATCAGGTGGCTATCATGCACTGATCATGTGACTATCATGTACTGATCACGTGACTGATCATGCACTGATCACGTGGCGATCGTGCACTGATCACGTGACTATCATGCACTGATCACGAGACTGCCCAGGCACTGATAACCTGTACACTGATCACTTGACAGATCATGCACTGATCACGTGACTGATCATGCACTGATCAGGTGGCTATCATGCACTGATCACTTGAATATCATGCACTGATCACGAGACTGCCCATGCACTGATCACGTGGATGATCATGCACTGATCACCTGGCTGATCATGCACTGATCACGTGACTGATCATGCACTGATCACTTGGCTACCATTCAGTGATCACTTTACTCTACATGCACTGATCACGTGGATGGTCATACACTGATCACGTGACTGATCATGCACTGATACCGTGGTTGATCATGCACTGGTATCCTGTCTGATCATGGGGTGATCACATAACTGATCATGCACTGATCTCGTGGATGGTCATACACTGATCACGTGACTATCATGCACTGATCAGGAGACTGGGCAGGCACTGATCACGTGGATGATCATACACTTATCATTTGACAGATCATGCACTGATCACGTGACTGATCATGCACTGTTCAGGTGGCTATCATGCACTGATCATGTGGCTATCATGTACTGATCACGTGGCTCTAATGCACTGATCACGTGACTGCCCATACATTGATCTCGTGGATGTTCATACACTGATTATGTGACTGAGCATGCACTGATCACGTGACTGGTCATGCACTGATCACGTGGCGATCATGCACTGATCCCGAGAATGCGCAGGCACTGATCACCTGGATGATCATACATTGATTGCTTGACAGATCATGCACTGATCACGTGACTGATCATGCACTGATCAGGTGGCTATCATGCACTGATAACTTGGCTATCATGAACTGATCACATGGCTGATCATATATTGATCACGGGACTGATCATGCACTGATCACCTGGCTATCATGCACTGATCACGTGGCTGATCATGCGCTGATCACATCGCTATCATGCAATGATCACGTGGTTATCATGCACTGATGATGTGGATTATCATACACTGATAAAGTGACTAATCATGCACTGATGATGTGACTGATTATGCACTGATTACATGGCTATCATGCACTGATCACGTGACTAAGCATGCACTGATTACGTGGCTGATCATGAACTGATCAGGTAACTGAGAATGCAGTGATCACGTGACTGAAGGCCGCTGTTCATGTGAATGATCATGCACTGATCCCGTGGCTATCCTGCACTGATCACGTTGCTGATCATGCACTGATCACGTGACTCATCCTGCACTGATCATGTAGCAATCATGCACTGATCACGTGACTGCCCTTTCACTGATCACGTGACTGATCATGCACTGATCACCTGGCTATCATGCACTGATCACGTGGCTGATCAAACACTGATCAAGTAACTCGTCATGCACTGACCACGTGGCTATCATGCAGTGATCAAGTAGCTATCAGGCACGGATCACGTGACTGTGCGTGCACTGATCACGTGGATGATCATACACTGATCACATGACAGATCTTGCACTGATCACGTGACTGATCATTAACTGATCAGGTGGCTATCGTGCACTGATCTCGAGGCTATCATGCACAGATCACGTGACTGCCCATGCACTGATCACGTGGCTGATCATGCACTAATCACGTGGCTGATCATGCACTGATCACCTGGTTGATCACGGACTGATCACGTGACTGATCATGCACTGATCACGTGGCTATCATTCACTGATCATTTTACTCTGCATGCACTGATCACGTGGATGATCATACACTGATCACGTGACTACCATGCACTGATGACTACACTGGGCAGGCGCTGATCACGTGGATGATCATACACTTATCACTTGACAGATCATGCACCGATCACGTGACTGATCATGCACTGAACACGTGGCTCTCATGCACTGATCACGTGACTGCCCATGCACTGATATTGTGGATGTTCATACACTGATCACGTGACTGATCATGCACTGATCACATGGCTATCATTCACTGCTCACGTGGCTGATCATGCACTGATCACGTGAGTGTCATGCACTGATCACGTGACATATCATGCACTGTTCACCTGGCTATCATGCACTGATCACCTGGCTGATCATGCACTGATCACATCGCTATCATGCACTGATCACGTGACTGTTCCTGCACTGATCACGTGGATGATCATACACTGATCACGTGACAGATCATTCACTGATCATGTGAATGATCATGCACTGATCACGTGGGTATTATGCACTGATCATGTGACTGCCCATACACTGATCACGTGGATGATCATACACTGATTACGTGACTGATCATGCACTGATCATGTGACTGATTATGCACTGATTACATGGCTATCATGCACTGATCATGTGACTAAGCATGCACTGATGACGTGGATGATCATACACTGATCACGTGTCTGATCATGCACTGATCACATGGCTGATCATGAACTGATCAGGTAACTGAGCATGCAGTGATCACGTGACTGAATGGCGCTGATCATATGACTGATCATGCACTGATCACGTGGCTATCATGCACTGATGATGTGCCTCAGGAGGCAATAATCAAAGAGCTGAGCTGGCACCAATCACGCCATCCGCAGGCAATCATCATGGGGCTCAGCAGTGATGAATCATGCTGCTCAGCTGGCAATAATAAAGCAGATGAGAAGGTAGGACCATGCAGCTCAGCTAGCAATTGTCAAGCAGATGAGCAGGCAGGAATCACGCAGCTCATCTGGCAATTGTCAAGCAGATGAGCAGACAGGAATCCTGCAGCTCAGGAGGCCCTGATCACGAGACTCAGCACGCACTGTACACCCGGCTGATCATACACTGATCACGTGACTGATCATGAACTAATCATATGACTGAGCCTGCAGTGTTCACGTGTGTGAATGGCTGTGATCATGTGACTGATCATGCACTGATCACGTGGATATCATGCAGTGATCACTTGACGGCCCATACACTGATCACGTGGATGATCATGCAGTGATCACGTGGCTGATCATGCACTAATCACGTGGATGATCATGAACTGATCACGTGACTGAGCCTGCAGTCATCACGTGTCTGAATGGCACTGATCATGCACTGATCACGTGGGTATCATGCACTGATGATGTGCCTCGGGAGGCAATAATCAAAGAGCTGAGCAGGCACGATGACGCAGTCAGCAGGCAATAATCACGGAGCTCATCTGTGATGAATCATGCTGCTCAGCTGGCAATCATCAAGCAGCTGAGCAGGCAGGAATCACATGGCTCATCTGGCAATTGTAAAGCAGATGAGCAGGCAGGAATCACGCAGCTCAGATGGCAATAATCAAGCAGAGGAGCAGGCAGGAATAACGAAGCTCAGCTGGAAATTTTCAACCAGCTGATCAGACAGATATCACGCAGCTCAGCAGGCCCTGATCACGTGAGTGAGCACGAACTCTTCTCGTTGCTGATCATACATGATCACGTGACAGATCATGCATTGATCACTTGGCTGTCATTCACTGATCACTTGATTGTGCACGCTCTGATCACGTGGATGATCATACACTGATCACGTGACTGATCAGGCACTGATCACGTGGCTATCATGCACTGATCACGTTGATGATCATGCATTGATCACGTGACTGATCATGCACTGATCATATGGCTATCATGCACTGATCACGTTGCTGATCATGCACTGATCACGTGACTGATCATGCAATGATCACGTGACTGCCCATGAACTGATCACCTGACTGATCAAACACTGATCACGTAACTAATCATGCACTGATCATGTGACTGATCATGCACTGATCACATGGCTATCATGCACTGATGATGTGCCTCAGGAGGCAATAATCAAAGAGCTGAGCTGGCACCAATCACGCAATCCGCAGGCAATCATCATGGGGCTCAGCAGTGATGAATCATGCTGCTCAGCTGGCAATAATAAAGCAGATGAGAAGGTAGGACCATGCAGCTCAGCTAGCAATTGTCAAGCAGATGAGCAGGCAGGAATCACGCAGCTCATCTGGCAATTGTCAAGCAGATGAGCAGACAGGAATCCCGCAGCTCAGGAGGCCCTGATCACGAGACTCAGGACGCACTGTTCACCTGGCTGATCATACACTGATCACGTGACTGATCATGAACTTATCAGGTGACTTAGCCTGCAGTGTTCAGGTGTCTGAATGGCTGTGATCATGTGACTGATCATGCACTGATCACGTGGATGTCATGCACTGATCACGTGACTGCCCATGCACTGATCACGTGGATGATCATGCAGTGATCACGTGGCTGATCATGCACTAATCACGTGGCTGATCAGGCACTGATCACCTGGTTGATCATGCACTGATCACGTGGCTCTCATGCACTGATCACGTGACTGCCCATGCACTGATCTTGTGGATGTTCATACACTGATCACGTGACTGATCATGCAGTGATC
The DNA here is from genome assembly GCF_027580195.1 of Bos mutus. Taxonomy (NCBI): domain Eukaryota; kingdom Metazoa; phylum Chordata; class Mammalia; order Artiodactyla; family Bovidae; genus Bos; species Bos mutus. The sequence goes on from NW_027219745.1 coordinate 71,618, forward strand.
ACATCTCTATCATGCACTGATCACGTGACTGTGCCTGCAATGATCACGTGGATGATCATACACTGATCACGTGACAGATCATGCACTGATCATGTGAATGATCATACACTGATCACGTGGGTATTATGCACTGATCACGTGACTCCCCATACACTGATCACGTGGATGATCATACACTGATTACGTGACTGATCATGCACCGATCATGTGATTGATTATGCACTGATTACATGGCTATCATGCACTGATCATGTGACTAAGCATGCACTGATCTCGTGGATGATCATACACTGATCACGTGTCTGATCATGTACTGACACGTGGCTGATCATGAACTGATCAGGTAACTGAGCATGCAGTGATCACGTGACTGAATGGCGCTGATCACGTGACTGATCATGCACTGATCACGTGGCTATCATGCACTGATCACGTGGCTGATCACGCAATGATCACGTGGCTACCATGTACTGGTCACGTAATTGATCCTGCACTGATCCGTAATTGATCATCACTGATCACGTGACTGAGCACTGAAAACTTGATTGATCATGCACTGATCTCACGTGGCTATAATGCACTGATCACGCTGGCTGATCATACACTGATCACGACCTGGTCATGCACAGATCACGTGTAATCAGAACTGATCACGTGTCTAGCAGATGCATTGATCACGTGGAATCACGCACTGATCACGTGCTGATCATGCACTGATCAGCACACAGATCATGACTAATCATGAACTGATCGCGGCCCTGATCACTGATCACGTGGATATCATGCACTGATCACATGGCTGATCATACACTGATCACGTGACTGATCATGCACTGATCACGTGGCTCTCATGCGGTGATCACGTGGCTGATCATGCACTGCTCTGAACTGATCATGCACTGATCACGTGGCTGATCATGCACTGATCACCTGGCTGATCATGCAGTGATCACGTGGCTGATCATGCACTGATCACGTGACTGATCATGCACTGATCACGTGGCTGATCATGCACTGATCACGTGGCTGATCATGCACTGATCACGTGACTGATCATGCACTGATCACGTGACTGATCATGCACTGATCACGTGGCTAATCATGCACTGATCACGTGGCTGATCATGCACTGATCACGTGGCTATCATGCACTGATCACGTGGCTGATCATGCACTGATCACGTGGCTGATCATGCACTGATCACGTGACTGATCATGCACTGATCACGTGGCTGATCATGCACTGATCACGTGACTGATCATGCACTGATCACGTGTCTATCATGCACTGATCACGTGGCTGATCATACACTGATCACGTAACTGATCATGCACTGATCACGTGGCTGATCATGCACTGATCACGTGGCTGATCATGCACTGATCACGTGACTAATCATGAACTGATCATGTAGCTATCATGCACTGATCACGTGATTGATCATGCACTGATCACGTGGCTGATCATGCACTGATCACGTGGCTGATCATGCACTGATCACGTGGCTGATCATGCACTGATCACGTGGCTGATCATGCACTGATCACGTGGCTGATCATGCACTGATCACGTGGCTGATCATGCACTGATCACGTGACTGATCATGCACTGATCACGTGGCTGATCATGCACTGATCACGTGGCTGATCATGCACTGATCACGTGACTGATCATGCACTGATCACGTGACCAATCATGCACTGATCACGTGCACTGATCATGCACTGATCACGTGGCTGATCATGCACTGATCACGTGGCTGATCATGCACTGATCATGTAGATCTGATCATGCACTGATCACATGGCTATCATGCACTGATCACGTGGCTGATCATGCACTGATCACGTGACTGATCATGCACTGATCACGTGACTGATCATGCACTCATCACGTGCCTGATCATGCACTGATCACGTGGCTGATCATGCACTGATCACTGATCAGCTGATCATGCACTGATCACGTGGCTGATCATGCACTGATCACGTGGCTGATCATGCACTGATCACGTGGCTAATCATGCACTGATCACGTGACTGATCATACACTGATCACGTGACTGATCATGCACTGATCGTGACTAATCATGCACTGATCACGTGGCTGATCATGCACTGATCACGTGACTGATCATGCACTGATCACGTGACTGATCATGCACTGATCACGTGGCTATCATGCACTGATCACGTGGCTGATCATGCACTGATCACGTGGCTATCATGCACTGATCACGTGACTGCACATGCACTGATCACGTGACTGATCATGCACTGATCACATGGCTGATCATGCACTGATTACGTGGCCGATCATGCGCTAATCACGTGGCAAATCATGCACTGATGATCACGGCTAATCATGCACTGATCACGTGGCTGATGCACTGATCACGTGAATTGATCGCACTGATCACGTGACTGATCATGCACTGATCACGTGGCTGATCATGCACTGATCACGTGCCTGATCATGCACTGATCACGTGACTGATCATGCACTTATCACGTGACTGATCATGCACTGATCACGTGACTGATCATGCACTGATCACGTGGCTGATCATGCACTGATCACGTGGCTGATCATGCACTGATCACGTGGCTGATCATGCACTGATCACGTGGCTGATCATGCACTCATCACGTGGCTGTTCATATCCTGATCACGTCGCTGATCATGCACTGATCACGTGCCTCATCATGCACTGATCACTTGGCTGATCATGAACTGATGCACGTGACTGATCATGCACTGATCACGTGGCTGATCATGCACTGATCACGTGGCTGATCATGCACTGATCATCAGACGTGACTGATCATGCACTGATCACGTGACTGATCATGCACTGATCACGTGGCTGATCATGCACTGATCACGTGGCTGATCATGCACTGATCACCTGGCTGATCATGCACTGCTCACATGGCTGATCATGCACTGATCACGTGCAGCTGATCATGCACTCATGCTGATCACGTGGCTGATCATGCACTGATCACGTGGCTGATCATGCACTGATCACGTGGCTGATCATGCACTGATCACGTGACTGATCATGCACTGATCACGTGACTGATCATGCACTGATCACGGCTCATCATGCACTGATCACGTGACTGATCATGCACTGATCACGTGACTGATCATACACTTATCATGTGACTGATCATGCACTGATCACGTGGCTGTTCATGCACTGATCACGTGGCTTATCATGCACTATTCTCGTGACTGATCATGCACTGATCACGTGGCTGATCATGCACTGATCACGTGACTGATCATGCACTGATCACTGATCACGTGGCTGATCATGCACTGATCACGTGGGATCATCATGCACTGATCACGTGACTGATCATGCACTGATCACGTGGCTGATCATGCACTGATCACGTGGCTGATCATGCACTGATCACGTGGCTGATCATGTACTGATCACGTGACTGATCACGCAATGATCACGTAACTGATCATGCACTGATCACGTGACTGATCATGCACTAATCACGTGACTGATCATGCATTGATCACATGGGTGATCATGATCATGCACTGATCACGTGGCTGATCATGCACTGAGATCATCGTGCCTGATCATGCACTGATCACGTGGCTATATCATGCACTGATCACGTGGCTGATCATACACTGATCAACTGATCATGCACTGATCACGTGGCTGATCATGCACTGATCACGTAACTGATCATGCACTGATCACGTGGCTGATCATGCACTGATCACGTGGCTGATCATCACGCACTGATCACGTCACGATTGATCATGCACTGATCACGTGACTGATCATGCACTGATCACGTGACTGATCATGCACTGATCACGTGGCTGATCATGCACTGATCACGTGGCTGATCATGCACTGATCTCGTGGCTGACCATGTTCACTGGTCACGTGACTGATCATGCACTGATCACGTGACTGATCATGCACTGATCACGTGGCTGATCATGCACTGATCACGTGACTGATCATGCACTGATTCACGTGACTGATCATGCACTGATCACGTGACTGATCATGCACTGATCACGTGGCTAATCATGCACTGATCACGTGGCTGATCATACACTGATCACGTGCCTGGTCATGCACAGATCTCGTAACTAATCATGAACTGATCACGTGGATATCATGCACTGATCGTGTGGTTGATCATACACTGATCACGTGACTAATCATGTACTGATCACGTGTGATCATGCACTGATCACGTGGCTGATCATACACTGCTTATGTAACTGATCATGCACTGATCACGTGGATATCATGCCTGTTCACGTGGCTGGTCATGCAATGATCACGTGACTGATCATCCACTGATCACGTGGCTATCATGCACTGCTCACGTGGCTGATCATGCACTGCTCACGTGGCTACCATGCCCTGCTCACGTGGCTGATCATGCAATGATCACGTAGTTAGCATGTACTAGTCACGTGCCTGATCATGCACTGTTCACGTAATTGATCATGCACTGATCAGGTGACTGATCATGCACTGATCCCGTGGCTATCATGCACTGCTCACGTGGCTGATCATGCAATGATCACGTAGCAACCATGTACTGGTCACGTGACTGATCCTGCACTGAACACGGAATTGATTCTGCACTGATCACGTGGCTCATCATGCACTGATCAGGTGACTGTTCACACACAGATCACTTGACTGAACATGCACTGATCACGTGGCTGCTGATACACTGATCACGAGCCTGGTCATGCACAGTTCACGTGACTAATCATGAACTGATCACGTGGCTGCTATGGTGCACTGATCACGTGGATATCATGCACTGATCACGTGACTGATCATGCACTGACCACGTGACTGATTATGCACTGATCACGTGGCTACCATGCCCTGCTCACGAGGCTGATCATGCAATGATCACGTAGCTACCGTGTACTGGTCACGTGACTGATCAAGCACTGATCATATAATTGATCATACACTGATCACGTGGCTGATCATGCACTGATTACGTGAATGATCATGCACTAATCACGTGACTGATCATGCACTGATCACGTGGTTTTCATGCACTGCTAACGTGGATGATCATACACTGATCACGTGTCTGATCATGTACTGACACGTGGCTGATCATGAACTGATCAGGTAACTGAGCATGCAGTGATCACGTGACTGAATGGCGCTGATCATGTGACTGATCATGCACTGATCACGTGGCTATCATGCACTGATGATGTGCCTCAGGAGGCAATAATCAAAGAGCTGAGCTGGCACCAATCACGCAATCCGCAGGCAATCATCATGGGGCTCAGCAGTGATGAATCATGCTGCTCAGCTGGCAATAATAAAGCAGATGAGAAGGTAGGACCATGCAGCTCAGCTAGCAATTGTCAAGCAGATGAGCAGGCAGGAATCACGCAGCTCATCTGGTAATTGTCAAGCAGATGAGCAGACAGGAATCCCGAAGCCTAGCAGGCCCTGATCACGAGACTCAGCACGCACTGTTCACGCGGCTGATCATACACTGAACACGTGACTGATCATGAACTAATCATATGACTGATCCTGCAGTGTTCACGTGTCTGAATGGCTGTGATCCTGTGACTGATCGTGCACTGATCACCTGGATGATCATGCAGTGATCATGTGGCTGATCATGAACTCATCAGGTAATTGAGCATGCAGTGATCACGTGACTGAAGGGCGCTGATCATGTGACTGATCATGCACTGATCACGTGACTGATCAGGCACTGATCCCTTGGCTATGATGCACTGATCACGTGGCTGATCATACACTGCTCACGTAACTGATCATGCACTAATCACGTGGCTATCATGCACTGCTCACGGGGCTGATCATGCAATGATCACGTAGCTATCATGTACTGGTCACCTGAGTGATCATGCACTGATCACGTAATTGATCATGCACTGATCAGGTGGCTATCATGCACTGATCACATGGCTGATCATGCACTGATCACGTGATTGATCATTCACTGATCACGTGGCAGATCATGCACTAATCACGTGGCTGATCATGCGCCGATGACTTCACTGATCATGCAATGATCACGTGACTTACCATGCACTGATCACGTGGCTACAATGCACTGATCTCGTGGCTGATCATACACTGCTTGCGTAACTGATCATGAACTTATCACATGGCTATCATGTACTGATCACGTGCTGATCATGCAATGATCACGTAGCTACCATGTACTGGTCACGTGACTGATCATGCACTGATCACGTGGCTATCATGAACTGCTCACGTGGCTGATCATGCAATCATCACGTAGCTACCATGTACTGCTCACGGAACTGACCATGCACTGATGACGTTATTGACCATGCACTGATCAGGTAACTGATCATGCACTGTTCTCCTGACTGATCATGCACTGATCACGTGACTGATCATGCACTGATCACGTGGCTATCATGCACTGATCATGTGACTGATCATACACCTATCACGTGACTGATCATGCACTGATCACGTGGCTATCATGCACTGATCATGTGGCTGATCATACATTGTTTACGTAATTGATCATGCACTGATCACGTGGCTATCATGTACTGATCACGGGGCTGATCATGCAATGATCACATAGCTACCATGTACTGGCCACGTGACTGATCATGCACTGATCACGTAAATGATCATGCACTTATCACGTGACTGATCATGCACTGATCACGTGGTTATCATGCAATGATCAGGTGGCTATCATTCACTGATCTGGTGGCTATCATTCACTAATCTTGTGTCTAATTATGCAATGATCACTTGACTGATCATGCACTGATTACGTGACAGATCATGCACTTATCACCTGGCTATCATGCCCTGCTCACGAGGCTGAACATGCAATGATCATGTAGCTACCATGTACTGGTCACGTGACTGATCATGCACTGATAACCTAATTGATCACGCACTGATCACTTGGTAATCATGCACTGATCACGTGGCTGATCATACACTGATCACGTGCCTGGTCAAGCACAGATCACGTGACTAATCATGAACTGATTACGTGGCTATCATGCACTGATCAGGTGGATATCACGCACTGAACGTGGATGATCATACACCTATCACCTGACTGATCATGCACTGATCACGTGACTGATCATGCAATGGTCACGTGGCTATCATGCAATGATCAGGTGGCTATCATTCACTGATCTGTTGGCTATCATTCACTGATCATGATCACGTGACTGATCATGCACTGATCACGTGATGATCAACGTGACTGATCATCATGCACTGATTCTGACGTGACTGATCATGCTGACTGATACGTGACTGAGCATGGACTGATCACATGACTATCATGTAGTGATCACGTGACTTAATGGTGCTGATCATGTGACTGATCATGCGCTGATCATGTTTGCTATCATACACTGATCATGTGGCTCTGGAGGCAATAAACAGAGACCTGAGTAGGCACGAATCAAAGAGTCAGCAGGCAATAATCATGGAACTCAGCTGTGAGGAATCATGCTGCTCAGCTGGCAATAATCAAGCAGCTGAGTAGGCAGGATTTATGCAGCACAGCTGGCAATTGTCTAGCAGATGACAGGCAGAAATCTGCAGCTCAGCCGGCAATTGTGAAGCAGGTGAGCAGAGTGGAATAATGCAGCTCAGCAGGCCCTGATCCCGTGACTGAGCACGAACTGATCTTGTGGATGTTCATACACTGATCACGTGACTGATCATGCACTGATCACGTGGCTATCATTCACTGATCACCTGGCTGATCATGCACTGATCACGTGACTGATCATGCACTGATCACATCTCTATCATGCACTGATCACGTGACTGTGCCTGCAATGATCACGTGGATGATCATACACTGATCACGTGACAGATCATGCACTGATCATGTGAATGATCATGCACTGATCACGTGGGTATTATGCACTGATCACGTGACTCCCCATACACTGATCACGTGGATGATCATACACTGATTACGTGACTGATCATGCACCGATCATGTGACTGATTATGCACTGATTACATGGCTATCATGCACTGATCATGTGACTAAGCATGCACTGATCTCGTGGATGATCATACACTGATCACGTGTCTGATCATGTACTGACACGTGGCTGATCATGAACTGATCAGGTAACCGAGCATGCAGTGATCCCGTGACTGAATGGCGCTGATCATATGACTGATCATGCACTGATCACATGGCTATCATGCACTGGTCACGTGGCTGATCACGCAATGATCACGTGGCTACCATGTACTGGTCACGTAATTGATCCTGTACTGATCACGTAATTGATCCTGCACTGATCACGTGACTGTTCACGCACTGAAAACTTGATTGATCATGCACTGATCTCGTGGCTATAATGCACTGATCACGTGGCTGATCATACACTGATCACGTACCTGGTCATGCACAGATCACGTGAGTAACCATGAACTGATCACGTGGCTATAATGCATTGATCTTGTGGATATCATGCACTGATTACGTGCCTGTCATGCACAGAGAACGTGACTAATCATGAACTGATCACGTAGGTGTCATGCACTGATCACGTGGATATCATGCAGTGATCACATGGCTCATCATACACCTAACACGTGACTGATCATGCACTGATTACGTGGCTCTCATGCAGTGATCACGTGGCTGATCATACACTGCTCTCGGAACTGATCATGCACTGATCACGTGGCTACCATGCCCTGCTCACGAGGCTGATCATGCAATGATCATGTAGCTACCATGTACTGGTCACGTGACTGATCATGCACTGATCACGTAATTGATCATGCAGTGATCACATGGCTGATCATGCACTGATTACGTGAATGATCATGCACTAATCACGTGACTGATCATGCACTGATCACGTGGTAATCATGCACTGATCACGTGCCTGGTCATGCACAGATCTCGTAACTAATCATGAACTGATCACGTGGCTATCATGCACTGATCACGTGGATATCACGCACTGATCATGTGGCTGATCATACACCTATCACGTGACTGATCATGTACTGATCACGTGTCTATCATGCACTGATCACGTGGCTGATCATACACTGCTTATGTAACTGATCATGCACTGATCACGTGGCTATCATGCCTGTTTACGTGGCTGGTCATGCAATGATCACGTAGCTACCAAGTACTGGTCACGTGACTGATCATGCACATATCACGTAAATGATCATGCACTGATCACGTGACTGATCATGCACTGATCACTTGGCTATCATGCACTGCTCACGTGGCTGATCATGCACTGCTTATGTGGCTATCATGCACTGCTCACGTGGCTCATCATGCACTGACCAGGTGACTGTTCACACACTGATCACTTGACTGAACATGCTCTGATCACGTGGCTGATCATACACTGATCAGGTGCCTGGTCATGCACAGTTCACGTGACCAATCATGAACTTATCACGTGGCTATAATGCACTGGTCACGTGGATATCATGCACTGATCACGTGGCTGATCATGCACACTGCTCTTGTAAATGATCATGCACTGATCACGTGGCTATCATGCACTGGTCACGTGGCTGATCATGCACTGATCACGTGGCTGATCACGTGGCTACCCATATCATACTGATCACGTGACTGATCATGCACTGATCACGTGACTGATCATGCACTGATCACGTGACTGATCATGCACTGACCACGTGACTGATCATGCACTGATCACGTGGCTATCATGCCCTGCTCACGAGGCTGATCATGCAATGATCACGTAGCTACCATGTACTGGTCACGTGACTGATCATGCACTGATCACGTAATTGATCATGCACTGATCACGTGGCTCATCATGCACTGATCACGTGACTGATCATGCACTAATAACGTGACTGATCATGCACTGATCACGTGGCTATAATGCACTGATCACGTGGCTGATCATACACTGGTCACGTGCCTGGTCATGCACAGATCACGTGACTAATCATGAACTGATCACGTGACTGATCATGCACTGATCACGTGCCTGATCATGCACTGATCACGTGCCTGGTCATGCACAGATCACGTGATTAATCATGAACTGATCACGTAGGTGATCATGCACTGATCACATGGCTATCATGCCCTGATCACGTGGCTGAACATGCAATGATCACGTAGCTATCATGCACTGATCACGTGACTGATCATGCACTGATCACGTGCCTGATCATGCACTGATCACGTGGCTATCATGCACTACTAACGGGGCTGATCATGCACTGATCACGTGGTAATCATGCACTGATCACGTGGCTGATCATACACTGGTCACGTGCCTGGTCATGCACAGATCACGTGACTAATCATGAACTGATCACGTGGCTATCATGCACTGATCCCGTGAATATCACGCACTGATCACGTGGCTGATCATACACCTATCACGTGACTGATCATGCACTCACAACGTGGCTATCATTCACTGATCACGTGGCTGATCATGCCCTGATCACGAGGCTGATCATGCAATGATCACGTAGCTATCATGTACTGATCACGTGACTGATCATGCACTGATCACGTGGCTGATCATGCACTGATCACGTGGTAATCATGCACTGATCACGTGGCTGATCATACACTGATCCCGTGCCTGGTCATGCACGTGATCACGTGACTAATCATGACTGATCATGACTGATCACGTGGCTGTGCACTGTGCACTGATCAGGTGAATATCATGCACTGATCACGTGACTGATCATGCACTGATCACGTGGCTATCATGCCCTGCTCACGAGGCTGATCATGCACTGATCACGTAGCTATCATGTACTGATCACGTGACTGATCATGCACTGATCACGTGATTGATCATGCACAGATCACGTGGATCATCATGCACTGATCACGTGACTGATTATGCAGTAATCACGTGACTGATCCTGCACTGATCACGTGGTAATCATGCACTGATCACGTGGCTGATCCTACACTGATCACGTGCCTGGTCATGCACAGATCACGTGACTAATCATGAACTGATCACGTAGGTTTCATGCACTGATCACGTGGCTATCATGCCCTGCTCACGAGGATGATCAGGCAATGATCATGTAGCTCCTATGTACTGGTCACGTGACTGATCACGCAATGATCACGTAATTGATCATGCACTGATCACGTGGCTCATCATGCACTTATTACGTGACTGATCATGCACTCATCACCTGGCTATCATGCCCTGCTCACGAGGCTGAACATGCAATGATCATGTAGCTACCATGTACTGGTCACGTGACTGATCACGCAATGATCACGTAATTGATCATGAACTGATCTCGTGACTGATCATGCACTAATCACGTGACTGATCATGCATTGATCACATGGTAATCATGCAATGATCACGTGGCTGATCATACACAGATCACGTGCCTGGTCATGCACTGATCACGTGGCTATAATGCACTGATCACGTGGCTGATCATACACTGCTCTCGGAACTGATCATGCACTGATCACGTGGCTATCATGCACTGGTCACGTGGCTGATCACGCAATGATCACGTGGCTACCATGTATTGGTCACGTGACTCGTCATGCACTGATCACGTAATTGATCATGCACTGATCACGTGACTGATCATGCACTGACCACGTGACTGATCATGCACTGATCACGTGGCTACCATGCCCTGCTCACGAGGCTGATCATTCAATGATCATGTAGCTACCATGTACTGGTCACGTGACTGATCATGCACTGATCACGTAATTGATCATGCACTGATCACGTGGCTGATCATGCACTGATTACGTGACTGATCATGCACTAATCACGTGACTGATCATGCACTGATCACGTGGTAATCATGCACTGATCACGTGGCTGATCATACACTGATCACGTGCCTGGTCATGCACAGATCTCGTAACTAATCATGAACTGATCACGTGGATATCCCGCACTGATCGTGTGGTTGATCATACACCTATCACGTGACTAATCATGTACTGATCACGTGTCTATCATGCACTGATCACGTGGCTGATCATACACTGCTTATGTAACTGATCATGCACTGATCACGTGGATATCATGCCTGTTCACGTGGCTGGTCATGCAATGATCACGTGACTGATCATCCACTGATCACGTGGCTATCATGCACTGCTCACGTGGCTGATCATGCACTGCTCACGTGGCTACCATGCCCTGCTCACGTGGCTGATCATGCAATGATCACGTAGTTAGCATGTACTAGTCACGTGCCTGATCATGCACTGTTCACGTAATTGATCATGCACTGATCAGGTGACTGATCATGCACTGATCCCGTGGCTATCATGCACTGCTCACGTGGCTGATCATGCAATGATCACGTAGCAACCATGTACTGGTCACGTGACTGATCCTGCACTGAACACGGAATTGATTCTGCACTGATCACGTGGCTCATCATGCACTGATCAGGTGACTGTTCACACACAGATCACTTGACTGAACATGCACTGATCACGTAGCTGCTGATACACTGATCACGAGCCTGGTCATGCACAGTTCACGTGACTAATCATGAACTGATCACGTAGCTATGGTGCACTGATCACGTGGATATCATGCACTGATCACGTGACTGATCATGCACTGACCACGTGACTAATCATGAACTGATCACGTGGCTATCATGCCCTGCTCACGAGGCTGATCATGCAATGATCATGTAGCTACCATGTACTGGTCACGAGACTGATCATGCACTGATCACGTGAATTGATCACGCACTGATCACGTGGCTGATCATGCACTGATCACGTGACTGATCATGCACTGATTACGTGACTGATCATGCACTGATCACGTGGTAATCATGCACTGATCACGTGGCTGATCATACACTGATCACGTGTCTGATCATGTACTGACACGTGGCTGATCATGAACTGATCAGGTAACTGAGCATGCAGTGATCACGTGACTGAATGGCGCTGATCATGTGACTGATCATGCACTGATCACGTGGCTATCATGCACTGATGATGTGCCTCAGGAGGCAATAATCAAAGAGCTGAGCTGGCACCAATCACGCAATCCGCAGGCAATCATCATGGGGCTCAGCAGTGATGAATCATGCTGCTGATCTCAGCTGCAATAATAAAGCAGATGAGAAGGTAGGACCATGCAGCTCAGCTAGCAATTGTCAAGCAGATGAGCAGGCAGGAATCACGCAGCTCATCTGGTAATTGTCAAGCAGATGAGCAGACAGGAATCCCGAAGCCTAGCAGGCCCTGATCACGAGACTCATCATGCACTGATCACGCGGCTGATCATACACTGAACACGTGACTGATCATGAACTAATCATATGACTGATCCTGCAGTGTTCACGTGTCTGAATGGCTGTGATCCTGTGACTGATCGTGCACTGATCACCTGGATGATCATGCAGTGATCACGTGGCTGATCATGAACTCATCAGGTAATTGAGCATGCAGTGATCACGTGACTGAAGGGCACTGATCATGTGACTGATCATGCACTGATCACGTGACTGATCAGGCACTGATCACGTGGCTGATGATGCACTGATCACGTGGCTGATCATACACTGCTCACGTAACTGATCATGCACTAATCACGTGGCTATCATGCACTGCTCACGGGCTGATCATGCACTGATCACGTGGCTATCATGTACTGGTCACCTGGTGATCATGCACTGATCACGTAACTGATCATGCACTGATCAGGTGGCTATCATGCACTGATCACATGGCTGATCATGCACTGATCACGTGATTGATCATTCACTGATCACGTGGTGATCATGCACTGATCACGTGGCTGATCATACACTGATCACGTGCCTGATCATGCACTGATCTCGTAACTAATCATGAACTGATCACGTGGATATCACGCACTGATCGTCACGTGGTTGATCATACACTGATCACGTGACTGATCATGCACTGATCACGTGATCACGCACTGCTCACGTGGCTGATCATGCACTGATCACGTGGCTGATCTGACACCACACTGATCATGTAACTGATCATGCACTGATCACGGATGATCATGCCTGTTCACGTGGCTGATCTGGTCATGATCACTGATCACGTGACTGATCATCCACTGATCACGTGCTGATCATGCACTGATCACGTGGCTGATCATGCACTGATCACGCGTGACTGATCATGCACTGATCACGTGGCTGATCATGCAATGATCACGTGGCTCATCAGCACTGATGTACTGATCATGCACTGATCACGTAACTGATCTGCACTGATCACGTGACTGATCATGCACTGTGATCACGGCTATCATTCACTGATCATGCACTGATCATGCACTGATGACTGATCATGCACTGATCCCGTGCACTGATCATGCACTGCTCACGTGGCTGATCATGCACTGATCACGTGGCAATCATGTACTGATCACGTGACTGATCATGCACTGATCACGCACTGATCATGCACTGATCATGGCTGATCATGCACTGATCACGTGGCTCATCATGCACTGATCAGGTGACTGTTCACACACTGATCACGTGACTGATCATGCACTGATCACGTGATGATCATCACTGATCTGATCATGCACTGATCACGTGCCTGATCATCATGCACAGTTCACGTGACTAATCATGAACTGATCACGTGGCTATCATGCACTGATCACGTGGCTATCATGCACTGATCACGTGACTGATCATGCACTGATCACGTGACTGATTATGCACTGATCACGTGGCAATGATGACTGATCATGCACTGATCACGTGGCTGATCATGCACTGATCACGTGGACTATCATGTACTGGTCACGTGGCTGATCATGCACTGATCACGTGATCTGATCATGCACTGATCACGCACTGATCGTGGCTGATCATGCACTGATTGCATGATCACGTGACTGATCATGCACTAATCACGTGACTGATCATGCACTGATCACGTGCTGATCATGCACTGATCACGTGGCTGATCATGCACTGATCACGTGGCTGATCATTCACTGATCACGTGGCTGATCATGCACTGATCACGTGACTGATCATGCACTGATCACGTGACTGATCATGCATGATCATGACTGATCATGCACTGTTCACCTGGCTGATCATGCACTGATCACTGATCACCTGGCTGATCGTGCACTGATCACGATCACGTGACTGATCATGCACTGATCACATCTCTATCATGCACTGATCACGTGACTGTGCCTGCAATGATCACGTGGATGATCATACACTGATCACGTGACAGATCATGCACTGATCACGTGAATGATCATGCACTGATCACGTGGTATTATGCACTGATCACGTGACTCCCCATACACTGATCACGTGGATGATCATACACTGATCACGTGACTGATCATGCACCGATCATGTGACTGATTATGCACTGATTACATGGCTATCATGCACTGATCATGTGACTAAGCATGCACTGATCACGTGGATGATCATACACTGATCACGTGTCTGATCATGCACTGATCACGTGGCTGATCATGAACTGATCAGGTAACCGATCATGCAGTGATCCCGTGACTGAATGGCGCTGATCATATGACTGATCATGCACTGATCACATGGCTATCATGCACTGGTCACGTGGCTGATCACGCAATGATCACGTGGCTACCATGACCACTGATCACTGGCTGATCATGCACTGATCACGTGACTGATCCTGCACTGATCACGTGACTGTTCACGCACTGAAAACGTGATTGATCATGCACTGATCTCGTGGCTATAATGCACTGATCACGTGGCTGATCATACACTGATCACGTACCTGGTCATGCACAGATCACGTGAGTAACCATGAACTGATCACGTGGCTATAATGCATTGATCACGTGGATATCATGCACTGATTACGTGCCTGTCATGCACAGAGAAGCGTGACTAATCATGAACTGACTGATCACGAGGTGTCATGCACTGATCACGTGGATATCATGCAGTGATCACATGGCTCATCATACACCTATCACGTGACTGATCATGCACTGATCACGTGGCTCTCATGCAGTGATCACGTGGCTGATCATACACTGCTCTCGGAACTGATCATGCACTGATCACGTGGCTACCATGCCCTGCTCACGAGGCTGATCATGCACTGATCACGTGGCTATATTGCACTGATCACGTGGCTGATCATGCACTGATCACGTAATTGATCATGCACTAATCACATGCCTGATCATGCACTGATCACGTGACTGATCATGCACTAATCACGTGACTGATCATGCACTGATCACGTGGTAATCATGCACTGATCACGTGGCTTATCATACACTGATCACGTGCCTGGTCATGCACAGATCACGTGACTAATCATGAACTGATCACGTGGCTATCATGCACTGATCACGTGGATATCACGCACTGATCACGTGGCTGATCATACACCTATCACGTGACTGATCATGCACTGATCACGTGGCTATCATGCACTGATCACGTGGCTGATCATACACTGCTTAGGTAACTGATCATGCACTGATCACGTTGATATCATGTACTGATCATGTTGCTGGTCATGCAATGATCACGTAGCTACGACGTACTGGTCACGTGACTGATCCTGCACTGATCACGTAAATGATCATGCACTGACCACGTGACTGATCATCCACTGATCACGTGGCTATCATGCACTGCTCACGTGGCTGATCATGCACTGCTTATGTGGCTACCATGCACTGCTCACGTGGCTCATCATGCACTGACCAGGTGACTGTTCACACACTGATCACTTGACTGAACATGCTCTGATCACGTGGCTGATCATACACTGATCAGGTGCCTGGTCATGCACAGTTCACGTGACCAATCATGAACTTATCACGTGGCTATAATGCACTGTCACGTGGATATCATGCACTGATCACGTGGCTGATCATACACTGCTCTTGTAAATGATCATGCACTGATCACGTGGCTGATCATACACTGCTTATGTAACTCATCATGCACTGATCACGTGGCTGATCATACACTGATCACGTGCCTGGTCATGCACAGATCCCATGACTAATCATGAACTGATCACGTGGCTATCATGCACTGATCACGTGATTGATAATACACTGATCACGTGCCTGGTCAAGCACAGATCACGTGATTAATCATGAACTGATCACGAGGTTGATCATGCACTGATCACATGGCTATCATGCCCTGCTCACGAGGCTGAACATGCAATGATCACGTAGCTACCATGTACTGGTCACGTGACTGATCACGCAATGATCACGTAATTGATCATGCACTGATCATGTGACTGATCATGCACTAATCACGTGACTGATCATGCATTGATCACGTGGTAATCATGCACTGATCACGTGGCTGATCATGCACTGATCACGTGCCTGGTCATGCACAGATCACGTGACTAATCATGAACTGATCACGTAGCTGATGGTGCACTGATCACGTGGATATCACGCACTGATCATGTGGCTGATCATGCTGATCACACCTATCACGTGACTGATCATGCACTGATCACGTGGCTATCATGCACTGATCACGTGGCTATCTTGCCCTGCTCACGAGGCTGAACATGCAATGATCATGTAGCTACCATGTACTGGTCACGTGACTGATCATGCACTAATAACGTAATTGATCATGCACTGATCACTTGGTAATCATGCACTGATCACGTGGCTGATCATACACTGATCCCGTGCCTGGTCAAGCACAGATCACGTGACTAATCATGAACTGATTACGTGGCTATCATGCACTGATCAGGTGAATATCACGCACTGCCCACGTGACTGATCATGCACTGATCAAGTGGCTATCATGCCCTGCTCACGAGGCTGAACATGCAATGATCACGTGGATACCATGTACGTGACTGATCACGTGACTGATCATGCACTAATCACGTAATTGATCATGCATTGATCACGTGGTAATCATGCACTGATCACGTGGAACTGATCATGCACTGATCACGTGCCTGGTCATGCACTGATCACGAGACTAATCATGAACTGATCACGTGGCTATGGTGCACTGATCACGTGACTGATCGCACTGATCACGTGGCTGATCATACACTGATCACGTGGCTGATCATGCACTGATTACGTGACTGATCATGCACTAATCACGTGACTGATCATGCACTGATCACGTGGTAATCATGCACTGATCACGTGCGTGGTCATGCACAGATCTCGTAACTAATCATGAACTGATCACGTGGCTATCATGCACTGATCACGTGGATATCACGCACTGATCATGTGGCTGATCATACACCTATCACGTGACTGATCATGTACTGATCACGTGTCTATCATGCACTGATCACGTGGCTGATCATACACTGCTTATGTAACTCATCATGCACTGATCACATGGCTATCATGCCTGTTGACGTGGCTGGTCATGCAATGATCACATAGCTACCAAGTACTGGTCACGTGACTGATCATGCACATATCACGTAAATGATCCTGCACTGATCACGTGACTGATCATCCACTGATCACGTGGCTATCATGCACTGCTCACGTGGCTGATCATGCACTGCTTATGTGGCTACCATGCACTGCTCACGTGGCTCATCATGCACTGACCAGGTGACTGTTCACACACTGATCACTTGACTGAACATGCTCTGATCACGTGGCTGATCATACACTGATCAGGTGCCTGGTCATGCACAGTTCACGTGACCAACCATGAACTTATCACGTGGCTATAATGCACTGGTCACGTGGATATCATGCACTGATCACGTGGCTGATCATACACTGCTCTTGTAAATGATCATGCACTGATCACGTGGCTATCATGCACTGGTCAAGTGGCTGATCATGTAATGATCACGTGGCTACCACATACTGGTCACGTGACTGATCATGCACTGATCACGTAATTGATCATGCACTGACCACGTGACTGATCATGCACTGACCACGTGACTGATCATGCACTGATCAAGTGGCTATCATGCCCTGCTCACGAGGCTGATTATGCTATGATCACGTAGCTACCATGTACTGGTCACGTGACTGATCATGCACTGATCACGTAATTGATCCTGTACTGATCACGTGGCTCATCATTCACTGATCACGTGACTGTTCACGCACTGATAACTTGACTGATCATGCACTGATCAGGTGGCTATAATGCACTGATCACGTGGCTGATCATACACTGATCACGTGCCTGGTCATGCACAGATCCCATGACTAATCATGAACTGATCACGTGGCTATCATGCACTGATCACGTGATTGATAATACACTGATCACGTGCCTGGTCAAGCACAGATCACGTGATTAATCATGAACTGATCACGTAGGTTTCATGCACTGATCACATGGCTATCATGCCCTGCTCACGAGGCTGAACATGCAATGATCACGTAGCTACCATGTACTGGTCAAGTGACTGATCACGCAATGATCACGTAATTGATCATGCACTGATCATGTGACTGATCATGCACTAATCACGTGACTGATCATGCATTGATCACGTGGTAATCATGCACTGATCACGTGGCTGATCATGCACTGATCACGTGCCTGGTCATGCACTGATCGCGTGACTAATCGCGAACTGATCGCGTGAGCTATGGTGCACTGATCACGTGGCTATCACGCACTGACCACGTGACTGATCATGCACTGATCACGTGGCTACCATGCCCTGCTCACGTGGCTGATCATTCACGTGATGATCGTAGCTACCATGTACTGGTCACTGATCACGTGACTGATCATGCACTGATCACGTGACTGATCATGCACTGATCATGTGGCTGATCATGCACTGTGACTGATCATGCACTGATCCGTGGCTATCATGCACTGCTCACGTGGCTGATCATGCACTAATCACGTGACTGATCATGCACTGATCACGTGCCTGATCATACACTGATCGTGCCTGATCATGCTAATCACGTAACTGATCATGAACTGATCACGTGGATATCACGCACTGATCGTGTGGTTGATCATACACCTATCACGTGACTAATCATGCACTGATCGCGTGTCTATCATGCACTGATCACGTGGCTGATCATACACTAATTATGTAACTGATCATGCACTGATCACGTGGATATCATGCCTGTTCACGTGGCTGGTCATGCAATGATCACGTGACTGATCATCCACTGATCACGTGGTATCATGCACTGCTCACGTGGCTGATCATGCACTGCTCGCGTGGCTGATCATGCCACTGCTCACGTGGCTGATCATGCAATGATCACGTAGTTATCATGTACTGTCACGTGCCTGATCATGCACTGTTCATTGATCATGCACTGATCGTGGCTGATCATGCACTGATCAGGTGACTGATCATGCACTGATCCGTGGCTATCATGCACTGCTCACGTGGCTGATCATGCAATGATCGCGTAGCAACCATGTACTGGTCACGTGACTGATCCTGCACTGATCACGTAATTGATTCTGCACTGATCACGTGGCTCATCATGCACTGATCAGGTGACTGTTCATGCACTGATCACGTGACTGAACATGCACTGATCACGTGGCTGATCATACACTGATCACGAGCCTGGTCATGCACAGTTCACGTGACTAATCATGAACTGATCACGCGTGGCTGATGGTGCACTGATCGCGTGGATATCATGCACTGATCGCGTGACTGATCATGCACTGATCACGTGACTGATCATGCACTGATCACGTGGCTAATCATGCCCTGCTCACGTGGCTGATCATGCAATGATCCGTGGCTACCATGTACTGGTCACGTGACTGATCATGCACTGATCACGTGGCTGATCACGCACTGATCACGTGGCTGATCATGCACCTGATTACGTGACTGATCATGCACTAATCACGTGACTGATCATGCACTGATCGCGTGGTAATCATGCACTGATCACGTGGCTGATCATACACTGATCACGTGGCTATCATTCACTGATCACCTGGCTGATCCTGCACTGATCACGTGAGTGGTCATGCACTGATCACGTGACATATCATGCACTGTTCACGTGGCTATCATGCACTGATCACGTGGCTGATCGTACACTGATCACGTGACTGATCATGCACTGATCACATCTCTATCATGCACTGATCACGTGACTGTGCCTGCAATGATCACGTGGATGATCATACACTGATCACGTGACAGATCATGCACTGATCGTGTGAATGATCATGCACTGATCACGTGGTATTATCATGCACTGATCACGTGACTCCCCATACACTGATCACGTGGATGATCGCACTGATCACGTGACTGATCATGCACGATCATGTGACTGATTATGCACTGATTACGTATGGCTATCATGCACTGATCATGTGACTAAGCATGCACTGATCTCGTGGATGATCGCACACTGATCACGTGTCTGATCATGTACTGACACGTGGCTGATCATGAACTGATCAGGTAACCCGAGCATGCAGTGATCCCGTGACTGAATGGCGCTGATCATATGACTGATCATGCACTGATCACGTGGCTATCATGCACTGGTCGCGGCTGATCACGCAAATGATCACGTGCACCACCATGTACTGGTCACGTAATTGATCCTGCACTGATCACGTGACTGTTCACGCAGCCGCGTGGCCATGGTGCTGATCCGTGGACTGGTCACCGTGACTGATAATGCACTGATCACGTGTCTGATCGCACTGATCCGTGCCTGATCATACCTGATCCGTGCCTAATCATGCACTGATGCGTGACTAATCATGCCTGATCTCGTGGCTATGGCACTTTTCACGTGCCTGTGGATATCACTGCAGTCATGTGACTGATCATGCACCTATCATAAATGATCCTGCACTGATCACGTGAATGATCATCCACTGATCACGTGGCTATCATGCACCTATCACGTGACTGATCATACACTGATCACGTGGCTCTCATGCACTGATCCCACGTGGCTGATCATGCACCTGCTCAGGTGACTGTTCACACACTGATCACGTGGCTATCATGCCCTGATCACGTGACTGTCATGCACTGATCAGGTGCCTGGTCATGCACTGTTCACGTGACTGATCGTAATAACTGATCACGTGGCTGATAATGCACTGGTCACGTAACTGATCATGCACTGATCACGTGACTGATCATGCACTAATCTTGTAACTGGTCATGCACTGATCGCGTGGCTATCATGCACTGATCATGTGGCTGATCATACACTGATCACGTAATTGACCATGCACTGGTCACGTGGCTGATCATGTACTGATCCCGCGTGACTGATCATGCACTGATCGCGTGGATATGATCATGCACTGATGCGTGGCTATCATGCTGATCACAGGGCTGATCATGCCTGATCACGTGTCTATCATGCACTGATCGCGTAGCTGATCATGCCTGATCATGTAACTGATGTACACTGATCATGACTGATCATGCACTGATCACGTAGCTATCATGCAACCAATCAAGTAGCTATCATTCACTGAGTGCATGACTGATCATGCACTGATCATGTGAATGATCATGCACCTAATCGTGGCTATCATGCACTGATCGTGGCTGATCATGCACGAACACGTTAACTATCATGCACTGATCTCATGGCTGATCAAACTCTGATCACGTGGCTGATCATGCACTGATCACGTGGCTATCATTCACTGATCGCGTGACTGCGTACTGATCAAGTAAATGATCATGCACTGATCGCGTTACTGATCATGTACTGATCACATTAGCCTTCTACATGCACTTATCCAGGTGGCTATCATTCGCGATCGCGTGGATGATCATGCACTGATCACGTGATTGATCGTCGCTGATCCGTGACTGATCGGCGCAGCCGTCGCGTGTGGCTATCATGCAATGATCAGTGGCTATCATTCACTGATCTGTTGGCTGTCATGCACTGATCGTGGCTGATCATGCACTGATCACGTAACTGATCATGCACTGATCACGTGGCTGATCATGCACTGATCACGTGGCTGATCATGCACTGATCACGTGACTGATCATGCACTGATCACGTGGCTGATCATGCACTGATCACGTGGCTGATCATGCACTGATCACGTGGCTGATGCACACTGATCACGTGGCTGATGCACACTGATCACGTGGCTGATCATGCACTGATCACATGGCTGATCATGCACTGCTCACGTGGCTGATCATTCGCTGATCACATGGCTGATCATGTACTGATCACCTGGCTCTCATGCACTGATCACGTGGCTGATCATACACTGAACACGTCACTGATCATGAACTGATCACGTGACTGATCATGCACTGATCACGTGGCTGATCATGCACTGATCACGTGGCTGATCATGCACTGATCACGTGATCATGCTGATCATGCACATGATCACGTGGCTGATCATGCACTGATCACGTGGCTGATCATGCACTGATCACGTGGCTGATCATGCACTGATCACGTGGCTGATCATGCACTGATCACGTGACTGATCATGATCACTGATCACGTGCACTGATCATGCTGATCTGATGATCACGTGGCTGATCATGCACTGATCACGTGGCTGATCATGCAATGATCACGTCGCGTGGCTGATCATGCACTGATCACGTGGCTGATCATGCACTGATCACGTGGCTGATCATGCACTGATCACGTGGCTGATCATGCACTGATCACGTGGCTGATCATGCACTGATCACGTGCCTGATCATGCACTGATCACGTGATCTGCATCATGCACTGATCACGTGGCTGATCATGCACTGATCACGGTGCTGATCATGCACTGATCACGTGACTGATCATGCACTGATCACGTGGCTGATCATGCACTGATCACGTGGCTGATCATGCACTGATCACGTGGCTGATCATGCACTGATCACGTGACTGATCATGCACTGATCACGTGGCTGATCATGCACTGATCACGTGGCTGATCATGCACTGATCACACTGATGGCTGATCATGCACTGATCACGTGGCTGATCATGCACTGATCACGTGACTGATCATGCACTGATCACGTGGCTGATCATGCACTGATCACGTGGCTGATCATGCACTGATCACGTGGCTGATCATGCACTGATCACGTGGCTGATCATGCACTGATCACGCTGACTGATCATGCACTGATCACGTGACTGATCACTGATCACACTGATCACGTCACTGATCATGCACTGATCACGTGGCTGATCATGCACTGATCACGTGGCTGATCATGCACTGATCACGTGACTGATCATGCACTGATCACGTGGCTGATCATGCACTGATCACGTGGCTGATCATGCACTGATCACGTGGCTGATCATGCACTGATCACGTGACTGATCATGCACTGATCACGTGACTGATCATGCACTGATCACGTGGCTGATCATACACTGATCACGTGACTGATCATGCACTGATCTGATCGTGGCTGATCATGCACTGATCACGTGGCTGATCATGCACTGATCTGATCACGCACTGATCACTGATCATGCACACTGATCACGTGGCTGATCATGCACTGATCACGTGGCTGATCATGCACTGATCACGTGGCTGATCATGCACTGATCACGTGGCTGATCATGCACTGATCACGTGGCTGATCATGCACTGATCACGTGGCTGATCATGCACTGATCACGTGGCTGATCATGCACTGATCATCGTGACTGATCATGCACTGATCACGTGGCTGATCATGCACTGATCACGTGGCTGATCATGCACTGATCACGTGCTGATCATGCACTGATCACGTGACCTGATCATGCACTGATCACGTGGCTGATCATGCACTGATCACGTGGCTGATCATGCACTGATCACGTGGCTGATCATGCACTGATCTTGTGACTGATCATGCACTGATCACGTGGCTGATCATGCACTGATCACGTGGCTGATCATGCACTGATCACGTGGCGGATCATGCACTGCACTGCTGATCACGTGATCTGATCATGCACTGATCACGTGTGATCATGCACTGATCACGTGGCTGATCATGCACTGATCACGTGACTGATCATGCACTGATCACGTGGCTGATCATGCATCATGCACTGATCACGTGGCTGATCATGCACTGATCACGTGGCTGATCATGCACTGATCACGTGACTGATCATGCACTGATCACGTGGCTGATCATGCACTGATCACGTGGCTGATCATGCACTGATCACGTGGCTGATCATGCACTGATCACGTGACTGATCATGCACTGGTCACGTAGCTATCATGCACTGATCACGTGGCTGATCATGCACTGATCACGTGACTGATCATGCACTGATCCCGTGGCTGATCATGCACTGATCACGTGGCTGATCATGCACTGATCACGTGACTGATCATGCACTGATCACGTGCCTGATCATGCACTGATCACGTGGCTGATCATGCACTGATCACGTGGCTGATCATGCACTGATCACGTGGCTGATCATGCACTGATCACGTGGCTGATCATGCACTGATCACGTGGCTGATCATGCACTGATCACGTGGCTGATCATGCACTGATCACGTGGCTGATCATGATCATGCACTGATGATCATGCACGATCACTGATCATGCACTGATCACGTGGCTGATCATGCACTGATCACGTGGCTGATCATGCACTGATCACGTGGCTGATCATGCACTGATCACGTGGCTGATCATGCACTGATCACGTGACTGATCATGCACTGATCACGTGGCTGATCATGCACTGATCACGTGGCTGATCATGCACTGATCACGTGACTGATCATGCACTGATCACGTGGCTGATCATGCACTGATCACGTGGCTGATCATGCACTGATCACGTGGCTGATCATGCACTGATCACGTGACTGATCATGCACTGATCACGTGGCTGATCATGCACTGATCACGTGACTGATCATGCACTGATCACGTGGCTGATCATGCACTGATCACGTGGCTGATCATGCACACTGATCACGTGACTGATCATGCACTGATCACGTGATCTGATCATGCACTGATCACGTGGCTGATCATGCACTGATCACGTGGCTGATCATGCACTGATCACGTAACTGATCATGCACTGATCACGTGGCTGATCATGCACTGATCGCGTGGCTGATCATGCACTGATCACGTGACTGATCATGCACTGATCACTGATCATGCACTGATCACGTGCTGATCATGCACTGATCACGTGGCTGATCATGCACTGATCACGTGACTGATCATGCACTGATCACGTGGCTGATCATGCACTGATCACGTGGCTGATCATGCACTGATCACGTGACTGATCATGCACTGATCACGTGGCTGATCATGCACTGATCACGTGGCTGATCGCACTGATCTGCTGATCATGCACTGGCTGACTGATCATGCACTGATCACGTGGCTGATCATGCACTGATCACGTGGCTGATCATGCACTGATCACGTGGGTGATCATGCACTGATCACGTGGCTAATCATACACTGATCACATTACTGATAATGCACTGATCACGTGCCTGATAATGCACTGATCACGTGGCTGATCATGCACTGATCACGTGGCTGACATGATCATGCACTGGTCACGTGACTGATCCTGCACTGATCACGTGGCTGATTGATCATGCACTGATCACGTGCCTGATCATGCACTGATCACGTGACTGATCATGCACTGATCACGTGACTGATCATGCACTGATCACGTGGCTGATCATGCACTGATCACGTGCCTGATCATGCACTGATCACGTGACTGATCATGCACTGGTCACGTAGCTATCATGCACTGATCACGTGCCTGATCATGCACTGATCACGTGACTGATCATGCACTGATCACGTGACTGATCAGGCACTGATCACGTAGCTATCATGCACTGATCACATGGCTATCATGCACTGATGATCACGTGGCTGATCATGCACTGATCACGTGACTGATCATGCACTGATCACGTAGCTATCATGCACTGATCACGTGGCTATCATGCACTGATCACGTGGCTGATCATGCACTGATCACGTGACTGATCATGCACTGATCACGTGCCTGATCATGCACTGATCACGTGGCTGATGATCATGCACTGATCACGTGGCTGATCATGCACTGATCACGTGGCTGATCATGCACTGATCACGTGGCTGATCATGCACTGATCACGTGGCTGATCATGCACTGATCACGTGACTGATCATGCACTGATCACGTGCCTGATCATGCACTGATCACGTGGCTGATCATGCACTGATCACGTGACTGATCATGCACTGATCACGTGGCTGATCATGCACTGATCACGTGACTGTTCATGCACTGATCACGTGGCTGATCATGCACTGATCACGTGGCTGATCATGCACTGATCACGTGGCTGATCATGCACTGATCACGTGGCTGATCATGCACTGATCACGTGACTGATCATGCACTGATCACGTGGCTGATCATGCACTGATCACGTGGCTGATCATGCACTGATCACGTGACTGATCATGCACTGATCACGTGGCTGATCATGCACTGATCACGTGACTGATCATGCACTGATCACGTGGCTGATCATGCACTGATCACGTGGCTGATCATGCACTGATCACGTGGCTGATCATGCACTGATCACGTGGCTGACTCATCATGCACTGATCATGCACTGATCATGAATGATGCACTGATCACGTGACTGATCATGCACTGATCACGTGGCTGATCATGCACTGATCACGTGGCTGATCATGCACTGATCACGTGGCTGATCATGCACTGATCACGTGGCTGATCATGCACTGATCACGCGTGACTGATCATGCACTGATCACGTGACTGATCATGCACTGATCACGCTGATCTGATCATGCACTGATCACGTGGCTGATCATGCACTGATCACGTGGCTGATCATGCACTGATCACGTGGCTGATCATGCACTGATCACGTGGCTGATCACATGCACATGATCACGTGACTGATCATGCACTGATCACGTGGCTGATCATGCACTGATCACGTGCTGATCATGCACTGATCACGTGGCTGATCATGCACTGATCACGTGGCTGATCATGCACTGATCACGTGGCTGATCATGCACTGATCACGTGGCTGATCATGCACTGATCACTGACGTGACTGATCATGCACTGATCACGTGGCTGATCATGCACTGATCACGTGGCTGATCATGCACTGATCACGTGACTGATCATGCACTGATCACGTGGCTGATCATGCATGATCACGTGGCTGATCATCACTGATCACGTGGCTGATCATGCACTGATCACGTGGCTGATCATGCACTGATCACGTGACTGTGCATGCACTGATCACGTGGTTGATCATGCACTGATCACGTGGCTGATCATGCACTGATCACGTGACTGATCATGCACTGATCACGTGCCTGATCATGCACTGATCACGTGGCTGATCATGCACTGATCACGTGGCTGATCATGCACTGATCACGTGGCTGATCATGCACTGATCACGTGACTGATCATGCACTGATCACGTGGCTGATCATGCACTGATCACGTGGCTTATCATGCACTGATCACGTGGCTGATCATACACTGATCACGTGGACTGATCATGCACTGATCACGTGCCTGATCATGCACTGATCACGTGGCTGATCATACACTGATCACGTAACTGATCATGCACTGATCACGTGGCTGATCATGCACTGATCACCTGGCTGATCATGCACTGATCACGTGACTGATCATGCACTGATCACGTGGCTGTTCATGCACTGATCACGTGGCTGGCTGATCATGCACTGATCACGTGGCTGATCATGCACTGATCACGTGGCTGATCATGCACTGATCACGTGGCTGATCATGCACTGATCACGTGGCTGATCATGCACTGATCACGTGGCTGATCATGCACTGATCACGAAGCTGATCACATGACTGCATGCACTGATCACGTGGCTGATCAGGCACTGATCACGTGGCTGATCATGCACTGATCACGTGTCTGATCATGCACTGATCACGTGACTGATCATGCACTGATCACGTGGCTGATCATACACTGATCACGTGACTGATCATGCACTGATCACGTGACTGATCATGCACTGATCACGTGGCTGATCATGCATGATCACGTGGCTGATCATGCACTGATCACGTGCTGATCATGCACTGATCACGTGACTGATCATGCACTGATCACGTAGCTGATCGTGCACTGATCACGTGGCTGATCATGCACTGATCACGTGGCTGATCATGCACTGATCACGTGACTGATCATGCACTGATCACGTGGCTGATCATGCACTGATCACGTGGCTGATCATGCACTGATCACGTGGCTGATCATGCACTGATCACGTGGCTCATCATGCACTGATCACGTGGTGACTGATCATGCACTGATCACGTGGCTGATCATGCACTGATCACGTGACTGATCATGCACTGATCACGTGACTGATCATGCACTGATCACGTGGCTGATCATGCACTGATCACGTGGCTGATCATGCACTGATCACGTGGCTGATCATGCACTGATCACGTGGCTGATCATGCACTGATCACGTGGCTGCTGATCATGCACTGATCACGTGGCGCTGATCATGCACTGATCACGTGGCTGATCATGCACTGATCACGTGGCTGATCATGATCATGCACTGATCATGCATCATGACTGATCATGCACTGATCACGTGACTGATCATGCACTGATCACGAGCTGATCATGCACTGATCACGTGGCTGATCATGCACTGATCACGTGGCTGATCATGCACTGATCACGTGGCTGATCATGCACTGCACAGCTCATCGTGCACTGATCACGACTGATCATGCACTGATCACGTGGCTGATCATGCACTGATCACGTGGCTGATCATGCACTGATCACGTGGCTGATCATGCACTGATCACGTGGCTGATCATGCACTGATCACGTGGCTGATCATGCACTGATCACGTGGCTGATCATGCACTGATCACGTGACTGATCATGCACTGATCACGCTGATCATGCACTGATCACGTGACTGATCATGCACTGATCACGTGACTGATCATGCACTGATCACGTGACTGATCATGCACTGATCATGATCATGCACTGATCACGTGGCTGATCATGCACTGATCACGTGGCTGATCATGCACTGATCACGTGACTGATCATGCACTGATCACGTGGCTGATCATGCACTGATCACGTGGCTGATCATGCACTGATCACGTGACTGATCATGCACTGATCACGTGACTGATCATGCACTGATCACGTGACTGATCATGCACTGATCACGTGGCTGATCATGCACTGATCACGTGGCTCATGCATCATCACACTGATCACGTGCACTGATCATGCACTGATCACGTGGCTGATCATGCACTGATCACGTGGCTGATCATGCACTGATCACGTGGCTGATCATGCACTGATCACGTGGCTGATCATGCACTGATCACGTGGCTGATCATGCACTGATCACGTGGCTGATCATGCACTGATCACGTGGCTGATCATGCACTGATCACGTGGCTGATCATGCACTGATCACGTGGCTGATCATGCACTGATCACGTGGCTGATCATGCACTGATCACGTCACTGATCATGCACTGATCACGTGACTGATCATGCACTGATCACGTGGCTGATCATGCACTGATCACGTGGCTGATCATGCACTGATCACGTGACTGATCATGCACTGATCACATGGCTGATCATGCACTGATCACGTGGCTGATCATGCACTGATCACGTGGCTGATCATGCACTGATCACGTGACTGATCATGCACTGATCACGTGGCTGATCATGCACTGATCACGTGGCTGATCATGCACTGATCACGAGCTGATCATGACTGATCATGCTGACTGCACTGATCACACGGAACTGATGACCATGCACTGATCACGTGGCTGATCATGCACTGATCACGTAACTGATCATGCACTGATCACGTGACTGATCATGCACTGATCACGTGACTGATCATGCACTGATCACGTGGCTGATCATGCACTGATCACGTGCCTGATCATGCACTGATCACGTGACTGATCATGCACTGATCACGTGGCTGATCATGCACTGATCACGTGCCTGATCATGCACTGATCACGTGACTGATCATGCACTGATCACGTGGCTGATCATGCACTGATCACGTGGCTGATCATGCACTGATCACGTGGCTGATCATGCACTGATCACGTGACTGATCATGCACTGATCACGTAACTGATCATACACTGATCACGAGACTGCTCATGCACTGATCACGTGGCTGATCATGCACTGATCACGTGGCTGATCATGCACTGATCACGTGGCTGATCATGCACTGATCTTGTGACTGATCATGCACTGATCATGTGTCTGAACATGCACTTATCACGTGACTGATCATGCACTGATCACATGCCTGATAATGCACTGATCACGTGCCTGATCATGCACTGATCACGTGACTGATCATGCACTGATCACGTGACTGATCATGCACTGATCACGTGACTGATCATGCACTGATCACGTGGCTGATCATGCACTGATCACGTGGCTGATCATGCACTGATCACGTGCTGATCACACTGATCACGTGACTGATCATGCACTGATCACGTGACTGATCATGCACTGATCACGTGGCTGATCATGCACTGATCACGTGGCTGATCATGCACTGATCGTGGATGATCATGCACTGATCACCTGACTGATCTGATCATGGCTGATCACTGATCACGTGACTGATCATGCACTGATCACGTGGCTGATTATGCACTGATCACGTAGCTATTATGCACTGATCACATGGCTAGCATGAACTGATCCCGTGGCTGATATGCACTGATCACGTGAATGATCATGCACTGATCACGTGACTGATCATGCACTGATCACGTGGCTATCATGCACTGATCAGGTGGCTATCATTCACTGATCACGTGGCTGATCATGCACTGATCACGTGGCTGATCATGCACTGATCACGTGACTGATCATGCACTGATCACGTGACTGATCATGCACTGATCACGTGGCTGATCATGCACTGATCACGTGACTGATCATGCACTGATCACGTGACTGATCATGCACTGATCATGTGACTGATCATGCACTGATCACGTGTGGCTGATCATGCACTGATCACGTGGCTGATCATGCACTAATCACGAGACCTGACTGTCATGCACTGATCAAAGAGTCATCAGGCACTGATCACGTGAACTCAGCATGACTGATCACGTGGCTGATCATGCACTGATCACGCAGCTGATCATGCACTGATTCACGCAGCTGATCATGCACTGATCACGCAGATGACAGGCAGAAATCTGCATGTGGCTGCTACTGACTCAGCTGGCACTGATGAAGCAGGTGAGCATGCACTGATCATGCAGCTGATCAGGCCCTGATCACGTGACTGATCATGCACTGATCTTGTGGATGATCACGTGGCTGATCGCACTGATCACGTGACTGATCATGCACTGATCACGTGCTGATCATTCACTGATCACGTGGCTGATCATGCACTGATCACGTGGCTGGTCATGCACTGATCACGTGGCTGATCATGCACTGATCACGTGGCTGATCATGCACTGATCACGTGGCTGATCATGCACTGATCACGTGACTGATCTGCACTGATCACGCACTGATCATGCACTGATCACGTCTGATCATGCACTGATCACGTGACTGATCATGCATGCACTGATCACGTGGCTGATCATGCACTGATCACGTGACTGATCATGCACTGATCACGTGGCTGATCATGCACTGATCACGTGGCTGATCATGCACTGATCACGTGGCTGATCATGCACTGATCACGTGGATGATCATGCACTGATCACGTGACTGATCATGCACTGATCACGTGACTGATCATGCACTGATTACAGCGCTATCATGCACTGATCATGTGACTAAGCATGCACCGATCTCGTGGATGACGATCATAGCCACCGATCACGCAGGTCTGATCATGTACTGACACGTGGCTGATCGCGAATCATCAGGTAACCGAGCATGCAGTGACTCCGCGACTGGAATGGCTTGATCATATGACTGATCATGCACCGATCACATGGCTATCATGCACTGGTCACGTGGCTGATCACGCAATGATCACGGCTACCATGTACTGGTCACGAATTGATCCTGTACTGGTCGCGAATTGATCCTGCACTGATCACGTGACTGTTCACGACTGAAAGCTTGATTGATCATGCACTGATCTCGTGGCTATAATGCACTGATCACGTGGCTGATCATACACCGATCACGTACCTGGTCATGCACAGATCACGTGAGTAACCATGAACTGATCACGCGGTTATAATGCATTGATCTCGTGGATATCATGCACTGATTACGCGCCTGTCATGCACAGAGAACGTGACTAATCATGAACTGATCACGAGGTGTCATGCACTGATCACGTGGATATCATGCAGTGATCACATGGCTCATCATACACCTATCACGTGACTGATCATGCACTGATTACGCGGCTCTCATGCAGTGATCACGTGGCTGATCATACACTGCTCGAACTGATCATGCACTGATCACGTGGCTACCATGCCCTCTGCTCACGAGGCTGATCATGCAATGACTGCGTAGCTACCATGTACTGGGTCACGTGACCGATCATGCACGATCAATGAATTGATCATGCACTGATCACGCGGCTGATCATGCACTGATTACGTGACTCGATCATGCACTAATCACGTGACTGATCATGCACTGATCACGTAATCATGCACTGATCATGTGGCTGATCATACACCGATCACGCGGCGCGTGGTCATGCACAGATCTCGTAACCAATCATGAACTGATCACGCGTGGCTATCATGCACTGGGATCACGTGGATATCACGCACTGATCATGTGGCTGATCATACACCTATCACGTGACTGATCACGTACTGATCACGTGTCTATCATGCACTGATCACGTGGCTGATCATACACTGCTTACGTAACTGATCGCGCACTGATCACGTGGCTATCATGCCTGTGCTGACGTGGCTGGTCATGCAATGATCACATAGCTATCAAGTACTGGTCACGTGACTGATCATGCACATATCATCGTAAATGATCCTGCACTGATCACGTGACTGATCATCCACTGATCACGTGGCTACTGCGCACTGCTCACGTGGCTGATCATGCACTGCTTATGTGGCTACCATGCACTGCTCACGTGGCTCATCATGCACTGACCAGGTGACTGTTTCACACTGATCACTTGACTGAACATGCTCTGATCACGTGGCTGATCATACACTGATCAGGTGCCTGGTCATGCACAGTTCACGTGACCAATCATGAACTTATCACGTGGCTATAATGCACTGGTCACGTGGATATCATGCACTGATCCGTGGCTGATCATACACTGCTCTTGTAAATGATCATGCACTGATCACGTGGCTGATCATACACTGCTTATGTAACTCATCATGCACCAATCACGTGGCTGATCATACACTGATCACGTGCCTGGTCATGCACAGATCCCATGACTAATCGCGAACTGATCACGTGGCTATCGTGCACTGATCACGTGATTGATAATACACTGATCACGTGCCTGGTCAAGCACAGATCACGTGATTAATCATGAACTGATCACGTAGGTTTCATGCACTGATCACATGGCTATCATGCCCTGCTCACGAGGCTGAACATGCAATGATCATAGCTACCACTGGTCAAGTGACTGATCACGCAATGATCACGTAATTGATCATGCACTGATCATGTGACTGATCATGCACTAATCACGTGACTGATCATGCATTGATCACGTGGTAATCATGCACTGATCACGTGGCTGATCATGCACTGATCACGTGCCTGGTCATGCACAGATCACGTGACTAATCATGAACTGATCACGTAGCTATGGTGCACTGATCACGTGGATATCACGCACTGATCATGTGGCTGATCATACACCTATCACGTGACTGATCATGCACTGATCACGTGGCTATCATGCACTGATCACGTGGCTATCTTGCCCTGCTCACGAGGCTGAACATGCAATGATCATGTAGCTACCATGTACTGGTCACGTGACTGATCATGCACTAATAACGTAATTGATCATGCACTGATCACTTGGTAATCATGCACTGATCACGTGGCTGATCATACACTGATCCCGTGCCTGGTCAAGCACAGATCACGTGACTAATCATGAACTGATTACGTGGCTATCATGCACTGATCAGGTGAATATCACGCACTGCCCACGTGACTGATCATGCACTGATCAAGTGGCTATCATGCCCTGCTCACGAGGCTGATTATGCTATGATCACGTAGCTACCATGTACTGGTCACGTGACTGATCATGCACTGATCACGTAATTGATCATGCACAGATCACGTGGTAATCATGCACTGATCACGTGGCTGATCATGCACTGATCACGTGCCTGGTCATGCACAGATCACGAGACTAATCATGAACTGATCACGTAGCTATGGTGCACTGATCACGTGGATATCACGCACTGATCATGTGGCTGATCATACACCTATCACGTGGCTGATCATGCACTGATGCGTGACTGATCATGCACTAATCACGTGACTGATCATGCACTGATCACGTGGTAATCATGCACTGATCATGTGGCTGATCATACACTGATCACATGCGTGGTCATGCACAGATCTCGTAACTAATCGCGAACTGATCACGTGGCTATCATGCACTGATCACGTGGATATCAAGCACTGATCACGTGGCTGATCATACACCTATCACGTGACTGATCATGTACTGATCACGTGTCTATCATGCACTGATCACGTGGCTGATCATACACTGCTTATGTAACTCATCATGCACTGATCACATGGCTATCATGCCTGTTGACGTGGCTGGTCATGCAATGATCACATAGCTACCAAGTACTGGTCACGTGACTGATCATGCACATATCACGTAAATGATCCTGCACTGATCACGTGACTGATCATCCACTGATCACGTGGCTATCATGCACTGCTCACGTGGCTGATCATGCACTGCTTATGTGGCTACCATGCACTGCTCACGTGGCTCATCATGCACTGACCAGGTGAATGTTCACACACTGATCACTTGACTGAACATGCTCTGATCACGTGGCTGATCATACACTGATCAGGTGCCTGGTCATGCACAGTTCACGTGACCAATCATGAACTTATCACGTGGCTATAATGCACTGGTCACGTGGATATCATGCACTGATCACGTGGCTGATCATACACTGCTCTTGTAAGTGATCATGCACTGATCACGTGGCTATCATGCACTGGTCAAGTGGCTGATCCACATACTGATCACGTGGCTGATCACATACTGATCACGTGACTGATCACGTGACTGATCACTGACCACGTGACTGATCATGCACTGATCAAGTGGCTATCATGCCCTGCTCACGAGGCTGATTATGCTATGATCACGTAGCTACCATGTACTGGTCACGTGACTGATCATGCACTGATCACGTAATTGATCCTGTACTGATCACGTGGCTCATCATTCACTGATCACGTGACTGTTCACGCACTGATAACTTGACTGATCATGCACTGATCAGGTGGCTATAATGCACTGATCACGTGGCTGATCATACACTGATCACGTGCCTGGTCATGCACAGATCCCATGACTAATCATGAACTGATCACGTGGCTATCATGCACTGATCACGTGATTGATAATACACTGATCACGTGCCTGGTCAAGCACAGATCACGTGATTAATCATGAACTGATCACGTAGGTTTCATGCACTGATCACATGGCTATCATGCCCTGCTCACGAGGCTGAACATGCAATGATCATGTAGCTACCATGTACTGGTCAAGTGACTGATCACGCAATGATCACGTAATTGATCATGCACTGATCATGTGACTGATCATGCACTAATCACGTGACTGATCATGCATTGATCACGTGGTAATCATGCACTGATCACGTGGCTGATCATGCACTGATCACGTGCCTGGTCATGCACAGATCACGTGACTAATCATGAACTGATCACGTAGCTATGGTGCACTGATCACGTGGATATCACGCACTGACCACGTGACTGATCATGCACTGATCACGTGGCTACCATGCCCTGCTCACGAGGCTGATCATTCAATGATCGTAGCTACCATGTACTGGTCACGTGACTGATCATGCACGGATCACGTAATTGATCATGCACTGATCACGTGGCTCATCATGCACTGATTACGTGGCTGATCATGCACTAATCACGTGGCTGATCATGCACTGATCACGTGACTGATCATGCACTGATCACGTGGCTGATCATGCACTGATCACGTGGCTGATCTGGTCATCACGCACAGATCTCGTAACAGATCTCGTAACTAATCATGAACTGATCACGTGGATATCCCGCACTGATCGTGTGGTTGATCATACACCTATCACGTGACTAATCATGTACTGATCACGTGTCTATCATGCACTGATCACGTGGCTGATCATACACTGCTTATGTAACTGATCATGCACTGATCACGTGGATATCATGCCTGTTCACGTGGCTGGTCATGCAATGATCACGTGACTGATCATCCACTGATCACGTGGCTATCATGCACTGCTCACGTGGCTGATCATGCACTGCTCACGTGGCTACCATGCCCTGCTCACGTGGCTGATCATGCAATGATCACGTAGTTAGCATGTACTAGTCACGTGCCTGATCATGCACTGTTCACGTAATTGATCATGCACTGATCAGGTGACTGATCATGCACTGATCCCGTGGCTATCATGCACTGCTCACGTGGCTGATCATGCAATGATCACGTAGCAACCATGTACTGGTCACGTGACTGATCCTGCACTGAACACGGAATTGATTCTGCACTGATCACGTGGCTCATCATGCACTGATCAGGTGACTGTTCACACACAGATCACTTGACTGAACATGCACTGATCACGTAGCTGCTGATACACTGATCACGAGCCTGGTCATGCACAGTTCACGTGACTAATCATGAACTGATCACGTAGCTATGGTGCACTGATCACGTGGATATCATGCACTGATCACGTGACTGATCATGCACTGATCACGTGACTGATCATGCACTGATCACGTGGCTATCATGCCCTGCTCACGGGGCTGATCATGCAATGATCATTTAGCTACCATGTACTGGTCACGAGAGTGATCATGCACTGATCACGTGGCTGATCATGCACTGATCACGTGAAGGATCATGCACTAATCAAGTGACTGATCATGCACTGATCACGTGGTAATCATGTACTGATCACGTGGCTGATCATACACTGATCACGTGGCTATCATTCACTGATCACGTGACTGCACATGCACTGATCACGTAAATGATCATGCACTGATCACGTGACTGATCATGCACTGTTCACATGCTATCATGCACTGATCACGTGGCTGATCGCACTGATCACGTGACTGATCATGCACTGATCACATCTCTATCATGCACTGATCACGTGACTGTGCCTGCAATGATCACGTGGATGATCATACACTGATCACGTGACAGATCATGCACTGATCATGTGAATGATCATGCACTGATCACGTGGGTATTATGCACTGATCACGTGACTCCCATACACTGATCACGTGGATGATCATACACTGATTACGTGACTGATCATGCACCGATCATGTGACTGATTATGCACTGATTACATGGCTATCACGCACTGATCATGTGACTAAGCATGCACTGATCTCGTGGATGATCATACACTGATCACGTGTCTGATCATGTACTGACACGTGGCTGATCATGAACTGATCAGGTAACCGAGCATGCAGTGATCCCGTGACTGAATGGCGCTGATCATATGACTGATCATGCACTGATCACATGGCTATCATGCACTGGTCACGTGGCTGATCACGCAATGATCACGTGGCTACCATGTACTGGTCACGTAATTGATCCTGCACTGATCACGTGACTGTTCACGCACTGAAAACTTGATTGATCATGCACTGATCTCGTGGCTATAATGCACTGATCACGTGGCTGATCATACACTGATCACGTACCTGGTCATGCACAGATCACGTGAGTAACCATGAACTGATCACGTGGCTATAATGCATTGATCCGTGGATATCATGCACTGATTACGTGCCTGTCATGCACAGAGAACGTGACTAATCATGAACTGATCACGTAGGTGTCATGCACTGATCACGTGGATATCATGCAGTGATCACATGGCTCATCATACACCTAACACGTGACTGATCATGCACTGATTACGTGGCTCTCATGCAGTGATCACGTGGCTGATCATACACTGCTCTCGGAACTGATCATGCACTGATCACGTGGCTACCATGCCCTGCTCACGAGGCTGATCATGCAATGATCATGTAGCTACCATGTACTGGTCACGTGACTGATCATACACTGATCACGTAATTGATCATGCACTGATCACGTGGCTGATCATGCACTGATTACGTGACTGATCATGCACTAATCACGTGACTGATCATGCACTGATCACGTGGTAATCATGCACTGATCATGTGGCTGATCATACACTGATCACGTGCGTGGTCATGCACAGATCTCGTAACTAATCATGAACTGATCACGTGGCTATCATGCACTGATCACGTGGATATCACGCACTGATCATGTGGCTGATCATACACCTATCACGTGACTGATCATGTACTGATCACGTGTCTATCATGCACTGATCACGTGGCTGATCATACACTGCTTATGTAACTCATCATGCACTGATCACATGGCTATCATGCCTGTTGACGTGGCTGGTCATGCAATGATCACATAGCTACCAAGTACTGGTCACGTGACTGATCATGCACATATCACGTAAATGATCCTGCACTGATCACGTGACTGATCATCCACTGATCACGTGGCTATCATGCACTGCTCACGTGGCTGATCATGCACTGCTTATGTGGCTACCATGCACTGCTCACGTGGCTCATCATGCACTGACCAGGTGACTGTTCACACACTGATCACTTGACTGAACATGCTCTGATCACGTGGCTGATCATACACTGATCAGGTGCCTGGTCATGCACAGTTCACGTGACCAACCATGAACTTATCACGTGGCTATAATGCACTGGTCACGTGGATATCATGCACTGATCACGTGGCTGATCATACACTGCTCTTGTAAATGATCATGCACTGATCACGTGGCTATCATGCACTGGTCGCGTGGCTGATCATGTAATGATCACGTGGCTGATCACATACTGGTCACGTGACTGATCATGCACTGATCACGTGGCTGATCATGCACTGATCACGTGACTGATCATGCACTGACCACGTGACTGATCATGCACTGATCACGTGGCTGATCATGCCCTGCTCACGAGGCTGATCATGCTATGATCACGCGAGCTGACCATGTACTGATCACGTGACTGATCATGCACTGATCACGTAATTGATTCTGTACTGATCACGTGGCTCATCATGCACTGATCACGTGACTGTTCAGGCACTGATAACGTGACTGATCATGCACTGATCAGGTGGCTATAATGCACTGATCACGTGGCTGATCATACACTGATCACGTGCCTGTCATCATGCACTGATCCGACTAATCATGCGAACTGATCACGTGGCTATCATGCACTGATCACGTGATTGATAATACACTGATCACGTGCCTGGTCAGCACAGATCACGTGATTAATCATGAACTGATCACGTAGGTTTCATGCACTGATCACATGGCTAATCATGCCCTGTTCACGAGGCTGAACATGCAATGATCATGTAGCTACCATGTACTGGTCACGTGACTGATCACGCAATGATCACGTGAATTGATCATGCACTGATCATGTGACTGATCATGCACTAATCACGTGACTGATCATGCATTGATCACGTGGTAATCATGCACTGATCACGTGGCTGATCATGCACTGATCACGTGCCTGGTCATGCACAGATCACGTGACTAATCATGAACTGATCACGAGGCTATGGTGCACTGATCACGTGGATATCACGCACTGACCACGTGATCTGATCATGGCACTGATCACGTGGCTACCATGCCCTGCTCACGAGGCTGATCATTGCACTGATCACGTAGCTATCATGTACTGGTCACGTGACTGATCATGCGGATCACGTAATTGATCATGCACTGATCACGTGGCTCATCATGCACTGATTACGTGGCTGATCATGCACTAATCACGTGACTGATCATGCACTGATCACGTGGTAATCATGCACTGATCACGTGGCTGATCATACACTGATCACGTGCCTGGTCATGCACAGATCTCGTAACTAATCGCGAACTGATCACGTGGATGATCACGCACTGATCGTGTGGCTGATCATACACCTATCACGTGACTAATCATGCACTGATCACGTGTCTATCATGCACTGATCACGTGGCTGATCATACACTGCTTATGTAACTGATCATGCACTGATCACGGATATCATGCCTGTTCACGTGGCTGGTCATGCAATGATCACGTGACTGATCATCCACTGATCACGTGGTATCATGCACTGCTCACGTGGCTGATCATGCACTGCTCACGTGGCTGCCATGCCATGCTCACGTGGCTGATCATGCAATGATCACGTAGTTAGCATGTACTAGTCACGTGCCTGATCATGCACTGTTCACGTAATTGATCATGCACTGATCAGGTGACTGATCATGCACTGATCCCGTGGCTATCATGCACTGCTCACGTGGCTGATCATGCACTGATCACGTAGCAACCATGTACTGTCACGTGACTGATCCTGCACTGAACACGGAATTGATTCTGCACTGATCACGTGGCTCATCATGCACTGATCAGGTGACTGTTCACACACAGATCACTTGACTGAACATGCACTGATCACGTGGCTGCTGATACACTGATCACGTGCCTGGTCATGCACAGTTCACGTGACTAATCATGAACTGATCACGTAGCTGATGGTGCACTGATCACGTGGGATATCATGCACTGATCACGTGACTGATCATGCACTGACCACGTGACTGATCATGCACTGATCACGTGGCTATCATGCCCTGCTCACGAGGCTGATCATGCAATGATCACGTAGCTACCATGTACTGGTCACGTGACTGATCATGCACTGATCACGTAATTGATCATGCACTGATCACGTGGCTGATCATGCACTGATCACGTGACTGATCATGCACTAATCACGTGACTGATCATGCACTGATCACGTGGTAATCATGCACTGATCACGTGGCTATCATACACTGATCACG
This sequence comes from Bos mutus, assembly GCF_027580195.1. Taxonomy (NCBI): domain Eukaryota; kingdom Metazoa; phylum Chordata; class Mammalia; order Artiodactyla; family Bovidae; genus Bos; species Bos mutus. The sequence goes on from NW_027219745.1 coordinate 114,054, forward strand.
TGGCTATCATTCACTGATCACCTGGCTGATCATGCACTGATCACGTGAGTGGTCATGCACTGATCACGTGACATATCATGCACTGTTCACCTGGCTATCATGCACTGATCACGTGGCTGATCATGCACTGATCACGTGACCGATCATGCACTGATCACATCTCTATCATGCACTGATCACGTGACTGTGCCTGCAATGATCACGTGGATGATCATACACACGATCACGTGACAGATCATGCACTGATCGTCGTGAATGATCATGCACTGATCACGTGGTATTATGCACTGATCACGTGACTCCCATACACTGATCACGTGGATGATCATACACTGATTACGTGACTGATCATCGCACCGATCACGTGACTGATTATGCACTGATTACATGGCTGATCATGCACTGATCATGTGACTAAGCATGCACTGATCTCGTGGATGATCATACACTGATCACGTGTCTGATCATGTACTGACACGTGGCTGATCATGAACTGATCAGGTAACTGAGCATGCAGTGATCCCGTGACTGAATGGCGCTGATCATATGACTGATCATGCACTGATCACATGGCTATCATGCACTGGGTCACGTGGCTGATCACGCAATGATCACGTGGCTACCATGTACTGGTCACGTAATTGATCCTGTACTGATCACGTAATTGATCCTGCACTGATCACGTGACTGTTCACGCACTGAAAACTTGATTGATCATGCACTGATCTCGTGGCTATAATGCACTGATCACGTGGCTGATCACACTGATCACGCACCTGGTCATGCACAGATCACGTGAGTAACCATGAACTGATCACGTGGCTATAATGCATTGATCTCGTGGATATCATGCACTGATTACGTGCCTGTCATGCACAGAGAACGTGACTAATCATGAACTGATCACGTAGGTGTCATGCACTGATCACGTGGATTATCATGCGGTGATCATGGCTCATCATACACCTATCACGTGACTGATCATGCACTGATTACGTGGCTCTCATGCGGTGATCACGTGGCTGATCATACACTGCTCTCGAACTGATCATGCACTGATCACGTGGCTTACCATGCCCTGCTCACTTGGCTGATCATGCAATGATCATGTAGCTACCATGTACTGGTCACGTGACTGATCATTACGGATCACGTGATTGATCATGCACTGATCACGTGGCTGATCATGCACTGATTGCGTGACTGATCATGCACTAATCGCGTGACTGATCATGCACTGATCACGTGTAATCATGCACTGATCGTATGGCTGATCATACACTGATCACGTGCGTGGTCATGCACAGATCTCGTAACTAATCATGAACTGATCACGTGGCTAATCATGCACTGATCACGTGGATATCACGCACTGATCATGTGGCTGATCATACACCTATCGCGTGACTGATCATGTACTGATCACGTGTCTATCATGCACTGATCACGTGGCTGATCATACACTGCTTGGCGTAACTGATCATGCACTGATCACGTGGCTATCATGCCTGTTGGCGTGGCTGGTCATGCAATGATCACATAGCTGCCAAGTACTGGTCACGTGACTGATCATGCATATCACGTAAATGATCCTGCACTGATCACGTGACTGATCATCCACTGATCACGTGGCTATCATGCACTGCTCACGTGGCTGATCATGCACTGCTTATGTGGCTACCATGCACTGCTCACGTGGCTCATCATGCACTGACCAGGTGACTGTTCACACACTGATCACTTGACTGAACATGCTCTGATCACGTGGCTGATCGCTACGCTGATCAGGTGCCTGGTCATGCACTGTTCACGTGACAATCATGAACTGATCACGTGGCTGATAATGCACTGATCACGTGGATATCATGCACCTGATCACGTGGCTGATCATACACTGATTCTTGTAAATGATATGCACACTGATCGCGTGGCTATCATGCACTGGTCAAGTGGCTGATCATGTAATGATCGCGTGGCTGACCACATACTGGTTTCACGTGACTGATCATGCACTGATCACGTAATTGATCATGCACTGATCACGTGACTGATCATGCATGACCGCGTGACTGATGTGCACTGTTCAAGTAGCTATCATGCCTGCTCACGAGGCTGATTATGCTATGATCGCGAGGCTACCATGTACTGGTCACGTGACTGATCATGCACTGATCATGTAGTGATTCTGTACTGATCGCGTGGCTCATCATGCACTGATCACGTGACTGTTCACGAGACTGATCCTTGACTGATCATGCACTGATCAGGTGGCTATAATGCACTGATCACGTGGCTGATCATACACTGATCACGTGCCTGGTGTGCACTGATCCCATGACTAATCATGAACTGATCACGTGGCTATCATGCACTGATCACGTGATTGATAATACACTGATCACGTGCCTGGTCAAGCACAGATCACGTGATTAATCATGAACTGATCACGAGGTTTCATGCACTGATCACATGGCTATCATGCCCTGCTCACGAGGCTGAACATGCAATGATCACCTAGCTACCATGTACTGGTCAAGTGACTGATCACGCAATGATCACGTGGTGATCATGCACTGATCATGTGACTGATCATGCACTAATCACGTGACTGATCATGCATTGATCACGTGGTAATCATGCACTGATCGCGCGTGGATCGTGCACTGATCACGTGCCTGGTCATGCGCAGATCGCGTGACTAATCATGAACTGATCACGTAGCTATCATGCACTGATCACGTGGATATCACGCACTGATCATGTGGCTGATCATACACCTATCGCGTGACTGATCATGCACTGATCACGTGACTATCATGCACCCCTGATCACGTGGCTATCTTGCCCTGCTCACGTGGCTGAACATGCAATGATCATGTAGCTACCATGTACTGGTCGCGTGACCTGATCATGCACTAATCGCGTAATTGATCATGCACTGATCACTTGGTAATCATGCACTGATCACGTGGCTGATCATACACTGATCCCGTGCCTGGTCAAGCACAGATCGCGTGACTAATCATGAACTGATTCGCGTGGCTATCATGTACTGAACAGGTGAATATCACGCACTGCCGCATGGCTGATCATGCACTGATCACGTGGCTGATCATGCCCCCTGCTCACGAGGCTGATTATGCTATGATCGCGTAGCTACCATGTGCACTGGTCACGTGACTGATCATGCACTGATCACGTGACTGATCGCTGCACAGATCACGCGTGCCTCATCGTGCACTGATCACCTGACTGATTATGCAGTAATCGCGTGACTGATCCTGCACTGATCGTGGTAATCATGCACTGATCGCGTGGCTGAACACCACTGATCACGTGCCTGGTCATGCACGAATCACGTGACTAATCGCGAACTGATCACGTGGGTTTCATGGACTGCTCGCGTGGCTATCATGCGGTGCTCGCGCGGATGATCATGGGCAATGATCACTTGGCTACTATGTGCTACGTGGTGATCGTGACTGATCACGATCATACACTGATCACGTGAGTGATCATGCACTGATCACGTGGCTCATCATGCACTTATTCGTGGCTGATCATGCACTCATCACCTAGCTGATCATGCCCGCTCACGAGGGGCTGAACATGCAATGATCCGCGCTACCATGCACTGGTCACGTGACTGATCGCAATGATCACGTAATTGATCATGAACTGATCCCGTGACTGATCATGCACTAATCGCGTGACTGATCATGCATTGATCACACCACAACGATCATGCACTGATAACGTTGCTATCATACACTGCTCACGTGACTGATCATGCATTCTTCCGTGCCTGATCTTACTTTTTGATGACGGCTGAACATTAACTGATCACCGAGCTGATCATACACTTATCCGTGACTGGCCGTACTGATCGCCCGGCTGATCATGCGCTGATCACGTGGCGGTGCAATGATGCCTGGCTGATCATGCACTGATAACATTGCTATCTTACACACTGATCGTGGCTGATCGCCTCTTCCCGTGCTGATCGCGCACCTGATCACGTGGCTGATCATGCACTGATCACGTGGCTGATCATGCACTGATCACGTGGCTGATCATGCACTGATCACGTGGCTGATCATGCACTGATCACGTGACTGATCATGCACTGATCACGTGACTGATCATGCACTGATCACGTGGCTGATCATGCACTGATCACGTGGCTGATCATGCACTGATCACGTGGCTGATCATGCACTGATCACGTGGCTGATCATGCACTGATCACGTGGCTGATCATGCACTGATCACGCACTGATCATGCACTGATCACGTGGCTGATCATGCACTGATCACGTGGCTGATCATGCACTGATCACGTGCTGATCATGCACTGATCACGTGGCTGATCATGCACTGATCACGTGGCTGATCATGCACTGATCGTGGCTGATCATGCACTGATCACGTGGCTGATCATGCACTGATCACGTGGCTGATCATGCACTGATCGTGGCTGATCATGCACTGATCACGTGACTGATCATGCACTGATCACGTGGCTGATCATGCACTGATCACGTGGCTGATCATGCACTGATCATGGCTGATCATGCACTGATCACGTGGCTGATCATGCATGACTGACGTGGCTGATCATGCACTGATCACGTGACTGGCTGATCATGCACTGATCACGTGGCTGATCATGCACTGTTCACGTGGCTGATCATGCACTGATCACGTGGCTGATCATGCACTGATCACGTGGCTGATCATGCACTGATCACGTGGCTGATCATGCACTGATCACGTGGCTGATCATGCACTGATCACGTGCTGATCATGCACTGATCACGTGGCTGATCATGCACTGATCACGTGGCTGATCATGCACTGATCACGTGGCTGATCATGCACTGATCACGTGTGGCTGACATGCACTGATCACGTGCTGATCATGCACTGATCACGTGGCTGATCATGCACTGATCACGTGGCTGATCATGCACTGATCACGTGGCTGATCATGCACTGATCACGTGGCTGATCATGCACTGATCACGTGGCTGATCATGCACTGATCACGTGGCAGATCATGCACTGATCACGTGGCTGATCATGCACTGATCCTGTCACGCTGATCATGCACTGATCACGTGGCTGATCATGCACTGATGCGTGGCTGATCATGCACTGATCACGTGGCTGATCATGCACTGATCACGTGACTGATCATGCACTGATCACGTGGCTGATCATGCACTGATCACGTGCTGATCATGCACTGATCACACGGCTGATCATGCACTGATCACGTGGCTGATCATGCACTGATCACGTGGTTGATCATGCACTGATCACGTGGCTGATCATGCACTGATCACGTGACTGATCATACACTGATCACGTGGCTGATCATGCACTGATCACGTGGCTGATCATGCACTGATCACGTGGCTGATCATGCACTGATCACGTGGCTGATCATGCACTGATCACGTGGCTGATCATGCACTGATCACGTGGCTGATCATGCACTGATCACGTGACTGATCATGCACTGATCACGTGGCTGATCATGCACTGATCACGTGGCTGATCATGCACTGATCACGTGGCTGATCATGCACTGATCACGTGACTGATCATGCACTGATCACGTGACTGATCATGCACTGATCACGTGACTGATCATGCACTGATCACGTGTGGCTGATCATGCACTGATCACGTGCCTGATCATGCACTTATCACGTGACTGATCATGCACTCATCACCTGCCTGATCATGCACTGATCACGTGGCTGATCATGCACTGATCACGTGACTGATCATGCACTGATCATGTGGCTATCATGCACTGATCACGTGGCTGATCATGCATTGATCACGTGACTGATCATGCACAGATCACGTGTCTGATCATGCACTGATCCCGTGGCTGATCATGCACTTATCACGTGGCTGATCATGCACTGATCACGTGACTGATCATGCACTGATCACGTGGCTGATCATGCACTGATCACGCACTGATCACGTGGCTGATCATGCACTGATCACGTGGCTGATCATACACTGATCACGTGGCTGATCATGCACTGATCACGTGGCTGATCATGCACTGATCACGTGGCTGATCACACTGATCACATTGCTGATCATGCACTGATCACGTGACTGATCATGCACTGATCACGTGGCTGATCATGCACTGATCACGTGACTGATCATGCACTGATCACGTGGCTGATCATGCACTGATCACGTGGCTGATCATGCACTGATCACGTGGCTGATCATGCACTGATCACGTGGCTGATCATGCACTGATCACGTGGCTGATCATGCACAGATCACGTGGCTGATCATGCACTGATCATGCACTGATCACACTGATCACGTGCTGATGCACTGATCACATGCATCATCACGTGGCTGATCATGCACTGATCACGTGGCTGATCATGCACTGATCACGTGCCTGATCATGCACTGATCACGTGACTGATCATGCACTGATCACGTGGCTGATCATGCACTGATCACGTGACTGATCATGCACTGATCACGTGGCTGATCATGCACTGATCACGTGGCTGATCATGCACTGATCACGTGGCTGATCATGCACTGATCACGTGGCTGATCATGCACTGATCACGTGGCTGATCATGCACTGATCACGTGACTGATCATGCACTGATCACTGACTGATCATGCACTGATCACGTGGCTGATCATGCACTGATCACGTGACTGATCATGCACTGATCACGTGCCTGATCATGCACTGATCACGTGGCTGATCATGCACTGATCACGTGGCTGATCATGCACTGATCACGTGCCTGATCATGCACTGATCACGTGGCTGATCATGCACTGATCACGTGGCTGATCATGCACTGATCACGTGGCTGATCATGCACTGATCACGTGGCTGATCATGCACTGATCACGTGACTGATCATGCACTGATCACGTGCCTGATAATGCACTGATCACGTGGCTGATCATGCACTGATCACATGCCTGATCATGCACTGATCACGTGACTGATCATGCACTGATCACGTGCCTGATCATGCACTGATCACGTGGCTGATCATGCACTGGTCACGTAGCTATGATGCACTGATCACGTGCCTGATCATGCACTTATCACGTGACTGATCATGCACTGATCACGTGACTGATCATGCACTGATCACGTAGCTATCATGCACTGATCACGTGGCTATCATGCACTGATCACATGGCTATCATGCACTGATCCCATGGCTGATCATGCACTGATCACGTGCTGATCATGATCACGTGGATCACATGCACTGATCACGCACTGATCGCGTGATCTGATCATGCACTGATCACGTGGCTGATCATGCACTGATCACGTGCCTGATCATGCACTGATCACGTGACTGATCATGCACTGATCACGTGGCTGATCATGCACTGATCACGTGCCTGATCATGCACTGATCACGTGGCTGATCATGCACTGATCACGTGGCTGATCATGCACTGATCACGCGCTGATCATGCACTGATCACGTGGACTGATCATGCACTGATCACGTGGCTGATCATGCACTGATCACGTGGCTGATCATGCACTGATCACGTGGCTGATCATGCACTGATCACGTGGCTGATCATGCACTGATCACGTGGCTGATCATGCACTGATCACGTGACTGATCATGCACTGATCACGTGGCTGATCATGCACTGATCACGTGGCTGATCATGCACTGATCACGTGACTGATCATGCACTGATCACGTGGCTGATCATGCACTGATCACGTGGCTGATCATGCACTGATCACGTGGCTGATCATGCACTGATCACGTGGCTGATCATGCACTGATCACGTGGCTGATCATGCACTGATCACGTGGCTGATCATGCACTGATCATGACTGATCATGCACTGATCATGACTGATCATGCACTGATCACGTGGCTGATCATGCACTGATCACGTGGCTGATCATGCACGATCACGTGCTGATCATGCACTGATCACGTGGCTGATCATGCACTGATCACATGGCTGATCATGCACTGATCACGTGGCTGATCATGCACACTGATCACGTGGCTGATCATGCACTGATCACGTGGCTGATCATGCACTGATCACGTGACTGATCATGCACTGATCACGTGGCTGATCATGCACTGATCACGTGGCTGATCATGCACTGATCACGTGGCTGATCATGCACTGATCACGTGACTGATCATGCACTGATCACGGCCTGATCATGCTACTGATCACGTGGCTGATCATGCACTGATCACGTGGCTGATCATGCACTGATCACGTGGCTGATCATGCACTGATCACGTGGCTGATCATGCACTGATCACGTGGCTGATCATGCACTGATCACATGGCTGATCATCACACTGATCACGTGGCTGCTGATCATGCACTGATCACGTGGCTGATCATGCACTGATCACGTGACTGATCATGCACTGATCACGTGGCTGATCATGCACTGATCACGTGGCTGATCATGCACTGATCACGGACTGATCATGCACTGATCACGTGACTGATCATGCACTGATCACGTGGCTGATCATGCACTGATCACGTGCTGATCATGCACTGATCACGTGGCTGATCATGCACTGATCACGTGGCTGATCATGCACTGATCACGTGGCTGATCATGCACTGATCACGTGGCTGATCATGCACTGATCACGTGGCTGATCATGCACTGATCACGTGGCTGATCATGCACTGATCACGTGGCTGATCATGCACTGATCACATGGCTGATCATGCACTGATCACGTGGCTGATCATGCACTGATCACATGGTGGCTGCAATCACTTGGCTGATCATGCACTGATCACGGCTGATCATGCAAAGATCACGTGGCTGATCATGCACTGATCACGTGGCTGATCATGCACTGATCACGTGGCTGATCATGCACTGATCACGTGCCTGATCATGCACTGATCATGAGGCTGATCATGCACTGATCACGTGGCTGATCATGCACTGATCACGTGACTGATCATGCACTGATCACGTGGCTGATCATGCACTGATCACGTGGCTGATCATGCACTGATCACGTGGCTGATCATGCACTGATCACGTGGCTGATCATGCACTGATCACGTGGCTGATCATGCACTGATCACGTGGCTGATCATGCACTGATCACGTGGCTGATCATGCACTGATCACAAAGCTGATCATACACTGATCACGTGACTGTGCATGCACTGATCACGTGGCTGATCATGCACTGATCACATGGCTGATCATGCACTGATCACGTGGCTGATCATGCACTGATCACGTGACTGATCATGCACTGATCACGTGGCTGATCATGCACTGATCACGTGGCTGATCATGCACTGATCACGTGGCTATCATGCACTGATCACGGGCTGATCATGCACTGATCACGTGGCTGATCATGCACTGATCACGTGACTGATCATGCACTGATGGCTGATCATGCACTGATCACGCACTGATCATGCACGATCACTGGCTGAACATGATCACCTGATCTGATCACTGATGATCACGCGGCTGATCATGCACTGATCACGTGGCTGCTCATTCGCACTGATCACGTGGCTGATCATGCACTGATCACGTGTGGCTGATCATGCACTGATCACGTGGCTGATCATGCACTGATCACGTGGCTGATCATGCACTGATCACGTGGCTGATCATGCACTGATCACATGGCTGATCAGCGCACTGATCACGTGGCTGATCATGCACTGATCACGTGGCTGATCATGCACTGATCACGGCTGATCATGCACTGATCACGTGGCTGATCATGCACTGATCACGTGCTGATCATGCACTGATCACGTGGCTGATCATGCACTGATCACGTGCCTGATCATGCACTGATGCTGATCACTGATCACGTGACTGATCATGCACTGATCACGTGGCTGATCATGCACTGATCACATGGCTGATCATGCACTGATCACGTGGCTGATCATGCACTGATCACGTGGCTGATCATGCACTGATCACGTGGCTGATCATGCACTGATCACGCGGCTGATCATGCACTGATCACGTGGCTGATCATGCACTGATCACGTGGCTGATCCATGCACTGATCACGTGGCTGATCATGCACTGATCACGTGGCTGATCATGCACTGATCACGTGGCTGATCATGCACTGATCACACTGATCATGCACTGATCACGGCTGATCATGCACTGATCACGTGCCTGATCATGCACTGATCACGTGGCTGATCATGCACTGATCACGTGGCTGATCATGCACTGATCACGTGGCTGATCGCGCACTGATCACGTGGCTGATCATGCACTGATCACGGCTGATCATGCACTGATCACATGGCTGATCATGCACTGATCACGTGGCTGATCATGCACTGATCACGTGGCTGATCATGCACTGATCACGTGGCTGATCATGCACTGATCACGTGGCTGATCATGCACTGATCACGTGGCTGATCATGCACTGATCACGTGGCTGATCATGCACTGATCACGTGGCTGATCATGCACTGATCACGTGGCTGATCATGCACTGATCACGTGGCTGATCATGCACTGATCACGTGGCTGATCATGCACTGATCACGTGCCTGATCATACACTGATCATATGTCTGATCATGCACTGATCACGTGGCCTGATCATGCACTGATCACGCGGGCTGATCATGCACTGATCACGTGGCTGATCATGCACTGATCACGTGGCTGATCATGCACTGATCACGTGGTGACTGATCATGCACTGATCACGTGGCTGATCATGCACTGATCACGTGGCTGATCATGCACTGATCACATGGCTGATCATGCACTGATCACGTGGCTGATCATGCACTGATCACATGGCTGATCATGCACTGATCACGTGGCTGATCATGCACTGATCACCTGGCTGATCATGCACTGATCACGTGGCTGATCATGCACTGATCACGTGGCTGATCATGCACTGATCACGTGGCTGATCATGCACTGATCACGGGCTGATCATGCACTGATCACGTGGCTGATCATGCACTGATCACGTGACTGATCATGCACTGATTACGTGGCTGATCATGCACTGATCACATGGCTGATCATGCACTGATCACGTGGCTGATCATGCACTGATCACGTGGCTGATCATGCACTGATCACGTGGCTGATCATGCAGATGGCTGATCATGCACTGATCACGTGGCTGATCATGCACTGATCACACGGACTGATCATGCACTGATCACATGGCTGATCATGCACTGATCACGGACCTGATCATGCACTGATCACGCGGCTGATCATGCACTGATCACGTGGCTGATCATGCACTGATCACGTGGCTGATCATGCACTGATCACATGGCTGATCATGCACTGATCACGTGACTGATCATGCACTGATCACGTGCCTGATCATGCACTGATCACGTGGCTGATCATGCACTGATCACGTGGCTGATCATGCACTGATCACATGGCTGATCATGCACTGATCACGTGACTGATCATGCACTGATCACGTGGCTGATCATGCACTGATCACGTGGCTGATCATGCACTGATCACGTGACTGATCATGCACTGATCACGTGGCTGATCATGCACTGATCACGTGGCTGATCATGCACTGATCACTGATGGCACTGATCACGAGCTGATCATACACTGATCACGTGACTGTGCATGCACTGATCACATGGCTGATCATGCACTGATCACGTGGCTGATCATGCACTGATCACATGGCTGATCATGCACTGATCACGTGGCTGATCATGCACTGATCACGTGGCTGATCATGCACTGATCACGTGGCTGATCATGCACTGATCACGTGGCTGATCATGCACTGATCACGTGACTGATCATGCACTGATCACGTGCCTGATCATGCACTGATCACGTGGCTGATCATGCACTGATCACGTGGCTGATCATGCACTGATCACGTGGCTGATCATGCACTGATCACGAAGCTGATCATGCACTGATCACGTGGCTGATCATGCACTGATCACGAGGCTGATCATACACTGATCACGTGACTGCGCATGCACTGATCACGTGGCTGATCATGCACTGATCACGTGGCTGATCATGCACTGATCACGGCTGATCATGCACTGATCACGTGGCTGCACTGATCACTTGACTGATCATGCACAGATCACGTGGCTATCGGGCGCACTGATCACGCGGGCTATCATGCACTGATCACATGACCGATCAGCGCACTGATCACACGGACTGTTCATACACTGATCACGCAGGCTATCATGCACTGATCATATGGCTGATCATACAGTGATCACTTGACTGATCATACACAGATCACGGTGGCACTGATCCGCGCACGTGATCACGCGGGCTGGGATCATGCACTGATCACTTGACTGATTGGGCGCCGATCACGCGCACTGATCGCACACCGATCACGGGCTGATCGCGCACTGATCGCACTGATCACGTGGCTGATCATGCACTGATCACGTGGCTGATCATGCACTGATCACGTGGCTGATCATGCACTGATCACGTGGCTGATCATGCACTGATCACGTGGCTGATCATGCACTGATCACGTGGCTGATCATGCACTGATCACGTGACTGATCATGCACTGATCACGTGGCTGATCATGCACTGATTGATCATCTGATGCACATGCATGATCACGTGACTGATCATGCACTGATCACATGGCTGATCATGCACTGATCACGTGACTGATCATGCACTGATCACGTGGCTGATCATGCACTGATCACGTGGCTGATCATGCACTGATCACGTGGCTGATCATGCACTGATCACGTGGCTGATCATGCACTGATCACGCGGCTGATCATGCACTGATCACGTGGCTGATCATACACTGATCACGTGACTGATCATGCACTGATCACGTGGCTGATCATGCACTGATCACGTGGCTGATCATGCACTGATCACATGACTGATCATGCACTGATCACGTGACTGATCATGCACTGATCACGTGGCTGATCATGCACTGATCACGTGGCTGATCATGCACTGATCACGTGACTGATCATGCACTGATCACGTGGCTGATCATGCACTGATCACGTGGCTGATCATGCACTGATCACGTGGCTGATCATGCACTGATCACGTGACTGATCATGCACTGATCACGTGGCTGATCATGCACTGATCACGTGGCTGATCATGCACTGATCACGTGACTGATCATGCACTGATCACGTGACTGATCATGCACTGATCACGTGGCTGATCATGCACTGATCACGTGACTGATCATGCACTGATCACGTGGCTGATCATGCACTGATCACGTGGCTGATCATGCACTGATCACGTGGCTGATCATGCACTGATCACACTGAGATCATGATCATGCACTGATCACGTGACTGATCATGCACTGATCACGTGGCTGATCATGCACTGATCACGTGGCTGATCATGCACTGATCACGCTTGCTGATCATGCACTGATCACATGGCTGATCATGCACTGATCACGTGATGGCTGATCATGCACTGATCACGTGGCTGATCATGCACTGATCACGTGGCTGATCATGCACTGATCACGTGGCAGATCATGCACTGATCACATGGCTGATCATGCACTGATCACGTGGCTGATCATGCACTGATCACGTGGCTGATCATGCACTGATCACGTGGCTGATCATGCACTGATCACGTGGCTGATCATGCACTGATCACGTGGCTGATCATGCACTGATCACGTGGCTGATCATGCACTGATCACATGGCTGATCATGCACTGATCACGTGGCTGATCATGCACTGATCACGTGGCTGATCATGCACTGATCACGTGGCTGATCATGCACTGATCACGTGGCTGATCATGCACTGATCACGTGGCTGATCATGCACTGATCACATGGACTGATCATGATCTGATCACACTGATCTGACTGATCATGCACTGATCACGGCTATCATGCCTAATCACGTGGCTATCATGCACTGGATCACATGACTGATCGCGCACCGATCACGGACTCTTCGCGCACTGATCACGTGACTGCTGCACTGATCAGGAGGCTACAAGTGCACTGATCGCGCGACTGACCACCGTCGCTGGACTGCTCATACACTGATCACGAGGCTATCATGCAATGATCATATGGCCGGATCATACAGTGATCACTTGACTGATCAGCGCACAGATCACGGGCTATCAGCAGTGATCACGCGGGCTGATCGCGCACCGATCACGAATCGCTGATCATGCACTGATCACTTGACTGATCCTGCACCGAACACGGGCTGTTCATACACTGATCACAATGCTGATCATGCACTGATCTACTACGACCGATCACAGTGATCACTTGACCGATCATGCACAGATCAGGTGGCATGGAGTGATGATGACCGTTCATGCACTGATCACTTGACTGATCATGCACTGATCATATGGTTGATCATGCACTGATCACTTGACTGATCATGCACAGATCACATGACTAATCTTGCACTAAGTGATCGTTCAGCCACCGGCAATGGCTCTATCATGCACTGATCATATGAATCGATCATACAGCGATCACTTGATCACGCAGGTGTGGCTATCGCGCACCGATCACGTGGCTGATCATGCACTGATCACTTGACTGATCATGCACTGATCATGATCATGCACTGATCACGTGGCTGATCATGCACTGATCACGTGACTGATCATGCACTGATCACACGTGGCTGATCATGCACTGATCACGTGGCTGATCATGCACTGATCACGTGGCTGATCATGCACTGATCACATGACTGATCATGCACTGATCACGTGGCTGATCATGCACTGATCACGGCTGATCATGCACTGATCACATGACTGATCATGCACTGATCACGTGACTGATCATGCACTGATCACGTGGCTGATCATGCACTGATCACGTGGCTGATCATGCACTGATCACATGACTGATCGATCATGCACTGATCACGTGGCTGATCATGCACTGATCACGTGGCTGATCATGCACTGATCACATGGCTGATCATGCACTGATCACGTGACTGATCATGCACTGATCACGTGCTGATCATGCACTGATCACGTGGCTGATCATGCACTGATCACGTGTGGCTGATCATGCACTGATCACGTGGCTGATCATGCACTGATCACGTGGCTGATCATGCACTGATCACGTGGCTGATCATGCACTGATCACGTGGCTGATCATGCACTGATCACGTGGCTGATCATGCACTGATCACGTGGCTGATCATGCACTGATCACATGGCTGATCATGCACTGATCACGTGGCTGATCATGCACATGATCACGTGGCTGATCATGCACTGATCACGTGGCTGATCATGCACTGATCACGTGGCTGATCATGCACTGATCACTGATGGCTGATCATGCACTGATCACGTGACTGATCATGCACTGATCACGCACTTGATCATGCACTGATCACGTGGCTGATCATGCACTGATCACTTGGCTGATCATGCACTGATCACGTGGCTGATCATGCACTGATCACGTGGCTGATCATGCACTGATCACGTGACTGATCATGCACTGATCACGTGGCTGATCATGCACTGATCACGTGGCTGATCATACACTGATCACGTGACTGTTCATGCACTGATCACATGGCTGATCATGCACTGATCACGTGGCTGATCATGCACTGATCACGTGACTGATCATGCACTGATCACGTGGCTGATCATGCACTGATCACGTGGCTGATCATGCACTGATCACGTGGCTGATCATGCACTGATCACGTGGACTGATCATGCACTGATCACGTGACTGATCATGCACTGATCACGTGGCTGATCATGCACTGATCACGTGGCTGATCATGCACTGATCACGTGGCTGATCATGCACTGATCACGTGGCTGATCATGCACTGATCATGGCTGATCATGCACTGATCACGTGACTGATCATGCACTGATCACGTGGACTGATCATGCACTGATCACGTGGCTGATCATGCACTGATCACGTGACTGATCATGCACTGATCACGTGACTGATCATGCACTGATCACGTGGCTGCACTGATCATGCACTGATCACGTGGCTGATCATGCACTGATCACGTGACTGATCATGCACTGATCACGTGGCTGATCATGCACTGATCACGTGGCTGATCATGCACTGATCACGTGGACTGATCATGCACTGATCACGTGGCTGATCATGCACTGATCACGTGGCTGAGCATGCAATGATCACGTGGCTGATCATGCACTGATCACGTGGCTGATCATGCACTGATCACGTGGCTGATCATGCACTGATCACGTGGCTGATCATGCACTGATCACGTGGCTGAACATGCACTGATCACGTGGCTGATCATGCACTGATCACGTGGCTGATCATGCACTGATCACGTGGCTGATCATGCACTGATCACGTGGCTGATCATGCACTGATCACGTGACTGATCATGCACTGATCACGTGACTGATCATGCACTGATCACGTGACTGCACATGCACTGATCACGTGACTGATCATGCACATGCACTGATCACTGATGGCTGATCATGCACTGATCACGTGGCTGATCATGCACTGATCACGTGACTGATCATGCACTGATCACGTGGCTGATCATGCACTGATCACGTGGCTGATCATGCACTGATCATCACATGCACTGATCACATGCTGATGATGATCACGTGCTGATCATGCACTGATCAGGTGTCTATCATGCACTGAACACGTGGCTGATCATACAATGATCACGTGACTGATCATGCACTGATCACGTGACTGTGCATGCACTGATCACATGGCTGATCATGCACTGATCACGTGACTGGGCATGCACTGATCACGTAACTGATCATGCACTGATTACGTGGCACTGATCACGTGGCTGATCATGCACTGATCACGTGGCTGATCATGCACTGATCACGTGGCTGATCATGCACTGATCACGTGACTGATCATGCACTGATCACGTGGCTGATCATGCACTGATCACGTGACTGATCATACACTGATCACGTGACTGATCATGCACTGATCACGTGGCTGATCATGCACTGATCACGTGGCTGATCATGCACTGATCACATGACTGATCATGCACTGATCACGTGGCTGATCATGCACTGATCACGTGGCTGATCATGCACTGATCACGTGGCTGATCATGCACTGATCACGTGACTGATCATGCACTGATCACGTGACTGATCATGCACTGATCATGATGCTGATCATACACTGATCACGTGACTGTGCATGCACTGATCACATGGCTGATCATGCACTGATCACGTGGCTGATCATGCACTGATCACGTGGCTGATCATGCACTGATCACGTGGCTGATCATGCACTGATCACGTGGCTGATCATGCACACTGATCACACGTGGCTGATCATGCACTGATCACGTGCTGATCATGCACTGATCACGATGACTGATCATGCACTGATCACGTGGCTGATCATGCACTGATCACGTGACTGATCATGCACTGATCACGTGGCTGATCATGCACTGATCACGTGGCTGATCATGCACTGATCACGTGACTGATCATGCACTGATCACGTGGCTGATCATGCACTGATCACGTGGCTGATCATGCACTGATCACGTGGCTGATCATGCACTGATCACGTGACTGATCATGCACTGATCACGTGGCTGATCATGCACTGATCACGTGGCTGATGCATGCACTGATCACGTGGCTGATCTGATCATGCACTGATCACGTGGCTGATCATGCACTGATCACGTGGCTGATCATGCACTGATCACGTGGTGGCACTGATCATGCACTGATCACGCACTGATCACGTGACTGATCATGCACTGATCACGTGGCTGATCATGCACTGATCACGTGGCTGATCATGCACTGATCACGTGACTGATCATGCACTGATCACGGCTGACTGATCATGCACTGATCACGTGGCTGATCATGCACTGATCACGTGGCTGATCATGCACTGATCACGTGACTGATCATGCACTGATCACGTGGCTGATCATGCACTGATCACGTGGCTGATCATGCACTGATCACGTGACTGATCATGCACTGATCACGTGGACTGATCATGCACTGATCACGTGACTGATCATGCACTGATCACGTGGCTGATCATGCACTGATCACGTGGCTGATCATGCACTGATCACGTGGCTGATCATGCACTGATCACGTGACTGATCATGCACTGATCACGTGACTGATCATGCACTGATCACGTGGCTGATCATGCACTGATCACGTGGCTGATCATGCACTGATCACGTGGCTGATCATGCACTGATCACGTGGCTGATCATGCACTGATCACGTGGCTGATCATGCACTGATCACGTGGCTGATCATGCACTGATCACGTGGCTGATCATGCACTGATCACGTGGCTGATCATGCACTGATCACGTGGCTGATCATGCACTGATCACGTGGCTGATCATGCACTGATCACACGGCTGATCATGCACTGATCACTGATCATGCACTGATCACGTGGCTGATCATGCACTGATCACGTGACTGATCATGCACTGATCACGTGACTGATCATGCACTGATCACGTGGCTGATCATGCACTGATCACGTGGCTGATCATGCACTGACACGTGGCTATCATGCACTGATCACATGGCTGATCATGCACTGATCACGTGGCTGATCATGCACTGATCACGCTGGCTGATCATGCACTGATCACGTGGCTGATCATGCACTGATCACGTGACTGATCATGCACTGATCACGTGGCTGATCATGCACTGATCACGTGGCTGATCATGCACTGATCACGCTGATCATGGCACTGATCATGGCACTCATGCACTGATCACGTGGCTGATCATGCACTGATCACGCGTGGCTGATCATGCACTGATCACGTGGCTGATCGCGCACTGATCACGTGGCTGATCATGCACTGATCACGTGACTGATCATGCACTGATCACGTGGCTGATCATGCACTGATCACGTGGCTGATCATGCACTGATCACGTGACTGATCATGCACTGATCACGTGGCTGATCATGCACTGATCACGTGGCTGATCATACACTGATCACGTGACTGATCATGCACTGATCACGTGGCTGATCATGCGCACTGATCACGTGGCTGATCATGCACTGATGATCACGTGGCTGATCATGCACTGATCACGTGGCTGATCATGCACTGATCACGTGGCTGATCATGCACTGATCACGTGGCTGATCATGCACTGATCACGTGACTGATCATGCACTGATCACGTGATCTGATCATGCACTGATCACGTGGCTGATCATGCACTGATCACGTGGCTGATCATGCACTGATCACGTGGCTGATCATACACTGATCACGTGACTGATGCATGCACTGATCACATGGCTGATCATGCACTGATCACGTGGCTGATCATGCACTGATCACGTGGCTGATCATGCACTGATCACGTGGCTGATCATGCACTGATCACGTGGCTGATCATGCACTGATCACGTGGCTGATCATGCACTGATCACGTGGCTGATCATGCACTGATCACATGGCTGATCATGCACTGATCACGTGACTGATCATGCACTGATCACGTGGCTGATCATGCACTGATCACTGATGGCTGATCATGCACTGATCACGTGACTGATCATGCACTGATCACGTGGCTGATCATGCACTGATCACGTGGACTGATCATGCACTGATCACGTGACTGATCATGCACTGATCACGTGGCTGATCATGCACTGATCACGTGGCTGATCATGCACTGATCACACTGATCACACTGATCACTGGCTGATCATGCACTGATCACGTGGCTGATCATGCACTGATCACGCACTGATCATGCACTGATCACGTGACTGATCATGCACTGATCACGTGGCTGATCATGCACTGATCACGTGGCTGATCATGCACTGATCACGTGGCTGATCATGCACTGATCACGTGGCTGATCATGCACTGATCACGTGGCTGATCATGCACTGATCACGTGGCTGATCATGCACTGATCACGTGGCTGATCATGCACTGATCACGTGGCTGATCATGCACTGATCACGTGGCTGATCATGCACTGATCACGTGGCTGATCATGCACTGATCACGTGGCTGATCATGCACTGATCACGTGACTGATCATGCACTGATCACGTGGCTGATCATGCACTGATCGATGGCTGATCATGCACTGATCACGTGACTGATCATGCACTGATCACGCTGGCTGATCATGCACTGATCACATGGCTGATCATGCACTGATCACGTGGCTGATCATGCACTGATCACATGGCTGATCATGCACTGATCACGCTGCTGATCATGCACTGATCACGCTGATGATCATGCACTGATCACGTGGCTGATCATACACTGATCACGTGGCTGATCATGCACTGATCACGTGGCTGATCATGCACTGATCACGTGGCTGATCATGCACTGATCACGTGGCTGATCATGCACTGATCACGTGTGCTGATCATGCACTGATCACGTGGCTGATCATGCACTGATCACGTGGCTGATCATGCACTGATCACGTGGCTGATCATGCACTGATCACGTGGCTGATCATGCACTGATCACGTGGCTGATCATGCACTGATCACTGATCACGTGACTGATCATGCACTGATCACACTGATCACTGATCATCATGCACTGATCACGTGGCTGATCATGCACTGATCACGTGGCTTATCATGCACTGATCACGTGACTGATCATGCACTGATCACGTGGCTTATCACACAGTGATCACGTGGCTGATCATGCACTGATCACATGGCTGATCATGCACTTATCACGTGACTGATCATGCACTGATCTCATGGCTGATCATGCACTGATCACGTGGCTGATCATGCACTGATCACGTGACTGATCATGCACAGATCACGTGGCTGATCATGCACTGATCACGTGGCTGATCATGCACTGATCACGTGGCTGATCATGCACTGATCACGTGACTGATCATGCACTGATCACACGTGACTGATCATGCACTGATCACGTGACTGATCACATGCACACTGATTACGTGGCTGATCATGCACTGATCACGTGGCTGATCATGCACTGATCACGTGGCTGATCATGCACTGATCACGTGGCTGATCATGCACTGATCACGTGGCTGATCATGCACTGATCACGTGGCTGATCATGCACTGATCACACGGCTGATCATGCACTGATCACGTGGCTGATCATGCACTGATCACGTGACTGATCATGCTGATCACTGATCACTTCTGATCATGACTGATCACGGCTGATCATGCACTGACTGATCATCACGTGGCTGATCATGCACTGATCACGTGGCTGATCATGCACTGATCATGGTGACTGATCATGCACACTGATCACTGACTGATCATGCACTGATCACGTGACTGATCATGCACTGATCACGTGGCTGATCATGCACTGATCACGTGACTGATCATGCACTGATCACGTGACTGATCATGCACTGATCACGTGGCTGATCATGCACTGATCACGTGGCTGATCATGCACTGATCACGTGGCTGATCATGCACTGATCACGTGACTGATCATGCACTGATCACGTGGCTGATCATGCACTGATCACGTGGCTGATCATGCACTGATCACGTGACTGATCATGCACTGATCACGTGGCTGATCATGCACTGATCACGTGGCTGATCATGCACTGATCACGTGGCTGATCATGCACTGATCACATGGCTGATCATGCACTGATCACGGGCTGATGATGCACTGATCACGTGGCTGATCATGCACTGATCACGTGGCTGATCATGCACTGATCACGTGACTGATCATGCACTGATCACTGGCTGATCATGCACTGATCACGTGGCTGATCATGCACTGATCACGTGACTGATCATGCACTGATCACGTGCTGATCATGCACTGATCACGTGGCTGATCATGCACTGATCACGTGGCTGATCATGCACTGATCACGTGGCTGATCATGCACTGATCACGTGGCTGATCATGCACTGATCACGTGCCTGATCATGCACTGATCACGAGACTGAACATGCACTGATCACGTGGCTGATCATGCACTGATCACGTGGCTGATCATGCACTGATCACGTGGCTGATCATGCACTGATCACGTGGCTGATCATGCACTGATCACGTGACTGATCATGCACTGATCACGTGACTGATCATGCACTGATCATGACTGATGCACTGATCACACAGCTGATGATCATCACGTGACTGATCATGCACTGATCACGTGACTGTGCATGCACTGATCACGTGGCTGATCATGCACTGATCATATGACTGATCATGCACTGATCACGTGACTGATCATGCACTGATCACGTGTGCTGCTGATCATCACGATGACTGATCTGATCATGCACTGATCACATGGCTGATCATGCACTGATCACGTGGACTGATCATGCACTGATCACGCTGCTGATCATGCACTGATCACGTGGCTGATCATGCACTGATCATCATGGCTGACTGATCATGCACTGATCACGTGGCTGATCATGCACTGATCACGTGGCTGATCATGCACTGATCACGTGACTGATCATGCACTGATCACGTGGCTGATCATGCACTGATCACGTGGCTGATCATGCACTGATCACGTGACTGATCATGCACTGATCACGTGGCTGATCATGCACTGATCACGTGGCTGATCATGCACTGATCACATGGCTGATCATGCACTGATCACGTGACTGATCATGCACTGATCACGTGGCTGATCATGCACTGATCACGTGGCTGATCATGCACTGATCACGTGACTGATCATGCACTGATCACGTGGCTGATCATGCACTGATCACGTGACTGATCATGCACTGATCACGTGGCTGATGATGCACTGATCACGTGACTGATCATGCACTGATCACGTGACTGATCATGCACTGATCACGTGGCTGATCATGCACTGATCACGTGACTGATCATGCACTGATCACGTGGCTGATCATGCACTGATCACGTGGCTGATCATGCACTGATCACGTGGCTGATCATGCACTGATCACGTGGCTGATCATGCACTGATCACGTGGCTGATCATGCACTGATCACGTGGCTGATCATGCACTGATCACGTGGCTGATCATGCACTGATCACGTGGCTGATCATGCACTGATCACGTGGCTGATCATGCACTGATCACGTGACTGATCATGCACTGATCACATGGCTGATCACGCGCACTGATCATCACGTGGCTGATCATGCACTGATCACGCTGATCATGCACTGATCATGACTGATATCATGCACTGATCACGTGGCTGATCATGATGATCACGGCACTGATCATGCACTGATCACGATGCTGATCATGCACTGATCACGTGGCTGATCATGCACTGATCACTGATCACATGGCTGATCATGCACTGATCACGTGGCTGATCATGCACTGATCACACGCACTGACTGATCATGCACTGATCACGTGGCTGATCATGCACTGATCACGTGGCTGATCATGCACTGATCACGTGGCTGATCATGCACTGATCACGTGGCTGATCATGCACTGATCACGTGGCTGATCATGCACTGATCACGTGACTGATCATGCACTGATCACGTGATCATGCACTGATCATGCTGATCATGCACTGATCACACTGATCACGTGACTGATCATGCACTGATCACGTGGCTGATCATGCACTGATCACGTGGCTGATCATGCACTGATCACGTGGCTGATCATGCACTGATCACGTGGCTGATCATGCACTGATCACGTGACTGATCATGCACTGATCACGTGGCTGATCATGCACTGATCACGTGGCTGATCATGCACTGATCACGTGGCTGATCATGCACTGATCACGTGGCTGATCATGCACTGATCACGTGACTGATCATGCACTGATCACGTGGCTGATCATGCACTGATCACGTGGCTGATCATGCACTGATCACGTGGCTGATCATGCACTGATCACGTGGCTGATCATGCACTGATCACGTGACTGATCATGCACTGATCACGTGACTGATCATGCACTGATCACGTGGCTGATCATGCACTGATCACGTGGCTGATCATGCACTGATCACGTGGCTGATCATGCACTGATCACGTGGCTGATCATGCACTGATGCTGATCATGCACTGATCATGGCTGATCATGCACTGATCACGTGGCTGATCATGCACTGATCACGTGGCTGATCATGCACTGATCACGTGGCTGATCATGCACTGATCACGTGGCTGATCATGCACTGATCACGTGGCTGATCATGCACTGATCACGTGGCTGATCATGCACTGATCACGTGGCTGATCATGCACTGATCACGTGGCTGATCATGCACTGATCACGTGGCTGATCATGCACTGATCAGGTGGACTGATCATGCACTGATCACGTGACTGATCATGCACACTGATCACGTGGCTGATCATGCACTGATCACGTGGCTGATCATGCACTGATCACGTGGCTGATCATGCACTGATCATGCTGATCATGCACACTGATCACGTGACTGATCATGCACTGATCACGTGGCTGATCATGCACTGATCACGTGACTGATCATGCACTGATCACATGACTGATCATGCACTGATCACGTGGCTGATCATGCACTGATCACGTGGCTGATCATGCACTGATCACGTGGGAGATCATGCACTGATCACGTGGCTGATCATGCACTGATCACGTGGCTGATCATGCACTGATCACCTGGCTGATCATGCACTGATCACGTGCTGATCATGCACTGATCACATGGCTGATCATGCACTGATCACGTGGCTGATCATGCACTGATCACGTGGCTGATCATGCACTGATCACCTGGCTGGCCATGCACTGATCATGAAGCTGATCATACACTGATCACGTGACTGTGCATGCACTTATCACGTGGCTGATGTTGCACTGATCACTTGGGTGATCATGCACTAATCACGTTGCGGATCATGCACTGATCACGTGACTGATCATGCACTGATCACGTGACTGATCATGCACTGATCACGTGACTGATCATGCACTGATCACGTGGCTGACCATGCACTGATCACGTGACTGATCATGCACAGATCACGTGCCTGATCATGCACTGATCACGTGGTTGATCATGCACTGATCACAAAGCTGAGCATACACTGATCACGTGGCTGATCATGCACTGATCACGTGGCTGACTGATCATGCACTGATCACGTGCTGATCATGCACTGATCACGTGACTGATCATACACTGATCACGTGACTGATCATGCACTGATCACGTGGCTGATCATGCACTGATCACGTGGCTGATCATGCACTGATCACGTGACTGATCATGCACTGATCACGTGGCTGATCATGCACTGATCATGCATGATCACGATCATGGCTGATCATGCACTGATCACATGGCTGATCATGCACTGATCACGTGACTGATCATGCACTGATCACGTGGCTGATGATCGCACTGATCACGTGGCTGATCATGCACTGATCACGTGACTGATCATGCACTGATCACGTGGCTGATCATGCACTGATCACGTGGCTGATCATGCACTGATCACGTGGCTGATCATGCACTGATCACGTGACTGATCATGCACTGATGATCACGTGGCTGATCATGCACTGATCACGTGGCTGATCATGCACTGATCACGTGACTGATCATGCACTGATCACGACTGATCACGTGACTGATCATGCACTGATCACGTGCTGATCATGCACTGATCACGTGGCTGATCATGCACTGATCACGTGACTGATCATGCACTGATCACACGTGGCTGATCATGCACTGATCACGTGGCTGATCATGCACTGATCACGTGGCTGATCATGCACTGATCACGTGGCTGATCATGCACTGATCACGTGGCTGATCATGCACTGATCACGTGGCTGATCATGCACTGATCACGTGGCTGATCATGCACTGATCACGTGACTGATCATGCACTGATCACGGCTGATCATGCACTGATCACGTGACTGATCTGATGCACTGATCACGTGACTGATCACTGATCTGGCTGATCATGCACTGATCACGTGGCTGATCACTGATGATCACTGATCATGCACTGATCTGATCATGCACTGATCACGTGACTGATCATGCACTGATCACGTGGCTGATCATGCACTGATCACGTGGCTGATCATGCACTGATCACGTGACTGATGATCATGCACTGATCACGTGGCTGATCATGCACTGATCACGTGACTGATCATGCACTGATCACGTGCACTGATCATGCACTGATCACACACTGATCACTGATCATGCACTGATCACTGATCACTGACTGATCATGCACTGATCACGTGACTGATCATGCACTGATCACGTGGCTGATCATGCACTGATCACGTGGCTGATCATGCACTGATCACGTGGCTGATCATGCACTGATCACACGTGACTGATCATGCACTGATCACGTGGCTATCATGCACTGATCACGTGGCTGATCATACACTGATCATGTGACTGATCATGCACTGATCACACGACTGATCATGCACTGATCACGTGCCTGATCATGCACTTATCACGTGCCTGATCATGCACTGATCACGTGGCTGATCATGCACTGATCACGTGACTGATCATGCACTGATCACGTAGCTGATCATACACTGATCACGTGACTGTTCATGCACTGATCACGTGGCTGATCATGCACTGATCACGTGGCTGATCATGCACTGATCACGTGGCTGATCATGCACTGATCACGTGACTGATCATGCACTGATCACGTGCCTGATCATGCACTGATCACGTGGCTGATCATGCACTGATGACGCTGATCATGCACTGATCAGGTGGCTATCATGTACTGATCACGTGGCTGATCACACACTGATCATGGGACTGAACATGCACTGATCACGTGGCTGATCATGCACTGATCACGTGGCTGATCATGCACTGATCACGTGGCTGATCATGCACTGATCACGTGGCTGATCATGCACTGATCACGTGGCTGATCATGCACTGATCACGTGGCTGATCATGCACTGATCACATCATGGCTGATCATGCACTGATCACGTGGCTGATCATGCACTGATCACGTGACTGATCATGCACTGATCACGTGGCTGATCATGCACTGATCACGTGGCTGATCATGCACTGATCACGTGGCTGATCATGCACTGATCACGTGGCTGATCATGCACTGATCACTGATCACATGCACTGATCATGCACTGATCACGCACTGATCACGTGACTGATCATGCACTGATCACGTGGCTGATCATGCACTGATCACATGGCTGATCATGCACTGATCACGTGGCTGATCACTGCATGATGCACTGATCACGTGACTGATCATGATCACTGATCATCATGCACTGATCATCACTGATCAT
Organism: Bos mutus; assembly: GCF_027580195.1. Lineage (NCBI taxonomy): Eukaryota > Metazoa > Chordata > Mammalia > Artiodactyla > Bovidae > Bos > Bos mutus. The sequence goes on from NW_027219745.1 coordinate 141,526, forward strand.
GCACTGATCACGGCTGATCATGCACTGATCACCTGACTGATCATGCACTGATCACGTGGCTGATCATGCACTGATCACGTGGCTGATCATGCACTGATCACGTGGCTGATCATGCACTGATCACGTGGCTGATCATGCACTGATCACGCGCACTGATCATGCACTGATCACGCACTGATCATGCACTGATCACATGATCTGATGCACAGATCAGGTGACATGTGGCGATGACGTGGCTGATCATGCACTGATCACGTGACTGATCATGCACTGATCACGTGGCTGATCATGCACTGATCACGTGGCTGATCATGCACTGATCACATGGCTGATCATGCACTGATCACGTGACTGATCATGCACTGATCACGTGGCTGATCATGCACTGATCACGTGGCTGATCATACACTGATCACGTGACTGAGCATGCACTGATCACGTGGCTGATCATGCACTGATCACGTGGCTGATCATGCACTGATCACATGGCTGATCATGCACTGATCACGTGGCTGATCATGCACTGATCACGTGACTGATCATGCACTGATCACGTGGCTGATCATGCACTGATCACGTGGCTGATCATGCACTGATCACGTGACTGATCATGCACTGGTCACGTGGCTATCATGCACTGATCACGTGGCTGATCATGCACTGATCACGTGGCTGATCATGCACTGATCACATGCACTGATCATGCAGTGATCACATGCACTGATCATGATCATGCTGATCTGATCACGTGACTGATCATGCACTGATCACGTGGCTGATCATGCACTGATCACACTGATCACTGATCATGCACTGATCACGTGCTGATCTGCACTGATCACGCACTGATCACGCACTGATCATGCACTGATCACGTGGCTGATCATGCACTGATGCATGGCTGATCATGCACTGATCACGTGGCTGATCATGCACTGATCACGTGGCTGATCATGCACTGATCACGTGGACTGATCATGCACTGATCACGTGGCTGATCATGCACTGATCATGTGGCTGATCATGCACTGATCATGGCTGATCATGCACTGATCACGTGGATGATCAGACACTGATCACGTGGCTGATCATGCACTGATCACGGACTGATCATGCACTGATCACGTGGCTGATCATGCACTGATCACGTGACTGATCATGCACTGATCACGTGACTGATCATGCACTGATCACGTGGCTGATCATGCACTGATCACGTGGCTGATCATGCACTGATCACTGATCATGACTGATCATGCACTGATCACTGATCACGTGGCTGATCATGCACTGATCACGTGGCTGATCATGCACTGATCACGTGACTGATCATGCACTGATCACGTGACTGATCATGCACTGATCACGTGGCTGATCATGCACTGATCACGTGGCTGATCATGCACTGATCACGTGGCTGATCATGCACTGATCACGTGGCTGATCATGCACTGATCACGTGACTGATCATGCACTGATCACACTGATCATGCACTGATCATGACTGATGATCACTGATCACGTGGCTGATCATGCACTGATCACGTGGCTGATCATGCACTGATCACGTGGCTGATCATGCACTGATCACGTGGCTGATCATGCACTGATCACGTGACTGATCATGCACTGATCACGTGGCTGATCATGCACTGATCACGTGGCTGATCATGCACTGATCACGTGGCTGATCATGCACTGATCACGTGGCTGATCATGCACTGATCATCACGTGACTGATCATGCACTGATCACGTGACTGATCATGCACTGATCACGTGGCTGATCATGCACTGATCACGTGACTGATCATGCACTGATCACGTGGCTGATCATGCACTGATCACGTGGCTGATCATGATCATGATCACGTGGCTGATCATGCACTGATCACGTGACTGATCATGCACTGACACGACTGATCATGCACTGATCGTGGCTGATCATGCACTGATCACGTGGCTGATCATGCACTGATCACGTGACTGATCATGCACTGATCACGTGGCTGATCATGCACTGATCACGTGGCTGATCATGCACTGATCACGTGGCTGATCATGCACTGATCACGTGACTGATCATGCACTGATCACGTGACTGATCATGCACTGATCACGTGGCTGATCATGCACTGATCACGTGACTGATCATGCACTGATCACGTGACTGATCATGCACTGATCACGTGGCTGATCATGCACTGATCACGTGGCTGATCATGCACTGATCACGTGACTGATCATGCACTGATCACGTGCTGATCATGCACTGATCACGTGGCTGATCATGCACTGATCACGTGGCTGATCATGCACTGATCACGTGACTGATCATGCACTGATCACGTGGCTGATCATGCACTGATCACGTGATCACATGCACTGATGATCATGCACTGATCATGACTGATCATGCACTGATCACGTGGCTGATCATGCACTGATACGTGGCTGATCATGCACTGATCACGTGACTGATCATGCACTGATCACGTGGCTGATCATGCACTGATCACGTGACTGATCATGCACTGATCACGTGGCTGATCATGCACTGATCACGTGACTGATCATGCACTGATCATGTGGCTGATCATGCACTGATCACGTGGCTGATCATCCACTGATCACGTGACTGATCATGCACTGATCACGTGGCTGATCATGCACTGATCACGTGGCTGATCATGCACTGATCACGTGACTGATCATGCACTGATCACGTGGCTGATCATGCACTGATCACGTGACTGATCATGCACTGATCACGTGGCTGATCATGCACTGATCACGTGGCTGATCATGCACTGATCACGTGCTGATCATGCACTGATCACGTGACTGATCATGCACTGATCACACGGGCTGATCATGCACTGATCACGTGGCTGATCATGCACTGATCACGTGACTGATCATGCACTGATCACGTGACTGATCATGCACTGATCACGTGGCTGATCATGCACTGATCACGTGGCTGATCATGCACAGATCACGTGATCACGATCATGACTGATCACTGATCACGTGCTGATCATGCACTGATCACGTGGCTGATCATACACTGACGATCACGTGACTGATCATCATGCACTGATCACGTGGCTGATCATGCACTGATCACGTGGCTGATCATGCACTGATCTGATCGTGCACTGATCATGCACTGATCGCACTGATCACTGATCATGCACTGATCACGTGACTGATCATGCACTGATCACGTGGCTGATCATGCACTGATCACGTGGATATCATGCACTGATCACGTGGCTGATCATGCACACTGATCACGTGACTGATCATGCACTGATCACGTGCCTGATCATGCACTGATCACGTGGCTGATAATGCACTGATCACGTGCCTGATAATGCACTGATCACGTGCCTGAACATGCATTTATCACGTGACTGATCATGCACTGATCTCGTGACTGATCATGCACTGATCACGTGACTGATCATGCACTGATCACGTGACTGATCATGCACTGATCTGATCTACGCGTGACTGATCATGCACTGATCACGTGGCTGATCATGCACTGATCACGTGGCTGATCATGCACTGATCTGTGGCTGATCATGCACTGATCACCTGACTGATCATGCACTGATCACGTGACTGATCATGCACTGATCACGTGGCTGATCATGCACTGATCACGTGGCTGATCATGCACTGATCACGTGACTGATCATGCACTGATCACGTGGCTGATCATGCACTGATCACATGGCTGATCATCTGATGCAGATGATCACGCACTGATCATCTGCACTGCGCACTGATCACGTGGCTGATCATGCACTGATCACGTGACTGATCATGCACTGATCAATGGCTGATCATGCACTGATCACGTGACTGATCATGCACTGATCACGTGGCTGATCATGCACTGATCACGTGGCTGATCATGCACTGATCACATGACTGATCATGCACTGATCACGTGGCTGATCTCATGCACTGATCACGTGGCTGATCATGCACTGATCACGTGACTGATCATGCACTGATCACGTGACTGATCATGCACTGATCACGTGGCTATCATGCACTGATCACGTGGCTGATCATGCACTGATCACGTGGCTGATCATGCACTGATCACGTGGACTGATCATGCACTGATCACGTGACTGATCATGCACTGACTGATCATGGCTGATCATGCACTGATCACGTGACTGATCATGCACTGATCACGTGGCTGATCATGCACTGATCACGTGGCTGATCATGCACTGATCACGTGGCTGATCATGCACTGATCACGTGGCTGATCATGCACTGATCACGTGACTGATCATGCACTGATCACGTGACTGATCATGCACTGATCACGTGACTGATCATGCACTGATCACGTGACTGATCATGCACTGATCACGTGGCTGATCATGCACTGAGCTGACTGATCATGCACTGATCACGTGGCTGATCATGCACTGATCACGTGGCTGAATCATGGGGCACTGCATGTGATGATCATGCTGATCAGCTGGCTGATCATGCACTGATCACGTGACTGATCATGCACTGATCACGTGGCTGATTGTGATCATGATCAGATGATCATGCACTGATCACGTGGCTGATCATGCACTGATCCACGTGACTGATCATGCACTGATCACTGATCATGGCTGATCATGCACTGATGGCTGATCATGCACTGATCACGTGACTGATCATGCACTGATCACGTGACTGATCATGCACTGATCACGTGGCTGATCATGCACTGATCACGTGGCTGATCATGCACTGATCACGTGACTGATCATGCACTGATCACGTGGCTGATCATGCACTGATCACGTGGCTGATCATGCACTGATCACGTGACTGATCATGCACTGATCACGTGACTGATCATGCACTGATCACGTGGCTGATCATGCACTGATCACGTGGCTGATCATGCACTGATCACGTGACTGATCATGCACTGATCACGTGACTGATCATGCACACTGATCACGTGGCTGATCATGCACTGATCACGTGGCTGATCATGCACTGATCACGTGCCTGATCATGCACTGATCACGTGACTGATCATGCACTGATCACGTGGCTGATCATGCACTGATCATCATGCTGATCATGCACTGATCACGTGCTGCTGATCATGCACTGATCACACGTGACTGATCATGCACTGATCACGTGACTGATCATGCACTGATCACGTGGCTGATCATGCACTGATCACGTGGCTGATCATGCACTGATCATGGCTGATCATGCACTGATCACGTGACTGATCATACACTGATCACGTGCTGATCATGCACTGATCGTGGCTGATCATGCAGTGATCACGTGGCTGATCATGCACTGATCACGTGGCTGATCATGCACTGATCACGTGGCTGATCATGCACTGATCACGTGGCTGATCATGCACTGATCACGTGGCTGATCATGCACTGATCACGTGGCTGATCATGCACTGATCACGTGACTGATCATGCACTGATCACGTGGCTGATCATGCACTGATCACGTGACTGATCATGCACTGATCACGTGGCTGATCATGCACTGATCACGTGGCTGATCATGCACTGATCACGTGGCTGATCATGCACTGATCACGTGGCTGATCATGCACTGATCATGTGACTGATCATGCACTGATCACATGCCTGATCATGCACTGATCACGTGGCTGATCATGCACTGATGATCAGGTGGCTGATCATGCACTGATCACGTGGCTGATCATGCACTGATCACGCACTGATCATCACGTGGCTGATCATGCACTGATCACATGGCTGATCATGCACTGATCACGTGGCTGATCATGCACTGATCACGTGGTTGATCATGCACTGATCACGTGGCTGATCATGCACTGATCACGTGACTGATCATGCACTGATCACGTGACTGATCATGCACTGATCACGTGGCTGATCATGCACTGATCACGTGGCTGATCATGCACTGATCACGTGACTGATCATGCACTGATCACGTGGCTATCATGCACTGATCACGTGGCTGATCATGCACTGATCACGTGCCTGATCATGCACTGATCACGTGACTGATCATGCACTGATCACGTGGCTGATCATGCACTGATCACGTGATCACTGCTGATCATGCACTGATCACACGGCTGATCATGCACTGATCACGTGGCTGATCATGCATTGATCACGTGGTTGATCATGCAGTGATCACGTGGCTGATCATACACTAATCACGTGACTGCATGCACTGATCACATGACTGATCATGCACTGATCACGTGGCTATCATGCACTGATCACGTGGCTGATCATGCACTGATCATGTAACTGATCATGATCATGCACTGATCACGTGGCTGATCATGCATTGATCACGTGGTTGATCATGCAGTGATCACGTGGCTGATCATGCACTGATCACGTGACTGATCATGCACTGATCACGTGACTGATCATGCACTGATCACGTGGCTGATCATGCACTGATCACGTGATCTGATCATGCACTGATCAGGTGGCTGATCATGCACTGATCACGTGGCTGATCATGCACTGATCACGTGGCTGATCATGCACTGATCACGTGGCTGATCATGCACTGATCACGTGGCTGATCATGCACTGATCACGTGACTGATCATGCACTGATCACGGCTGATCATGATGATCACACTGGCTGATCATGCACTGGCGTGGCTGATCATGCACTGATCACGTGGCTGATCATGCACTGATCACGTGGCTGATCATGCACTGATCACGTGACTGATCATGCACTGATCACGTGGCTGATCATGCACTGATCACGCGGACTGATCATGCACTGATCAGGTGACTGATCACGCACTGATCACTTGATCTGAACATGCATGCACTGATCACGTGGCTGATCATGCACTGATCACGTGGCTGATCATGCACTGATCACGTGACTGATCATGCACTGATCACGTGGCTATAATCACGCACTGATCACGCGTGGAGGATCATGCACTGATCACCTGCCTGATCATGCACTGATCACGTGACTAATCATGCACTGATCACGTGAGGTTTCATGCACTGATCACGTGGCTGATCATGCACTGATCACGTGGCTGATCATGCACTGATCACGTGACTGATCATGCACTGATCACGTGGCTGATCATGCACTGATCACGTGGCTGATCATGCACTGATCACGTGGCTGATCATGCACTGATCACGTGCTGATCATGCACTGATCACGTGACTGATCATGCACTGATCCGTGACTGATCATGCACATCACGTGACTGATCATGCGTGATCACTGATCATGCACTGATCACGTGCCTGATCATGCACTGATCACGTGACTGATCATGCACTGATCACGTGGCTGATCATGCACTGATCACGTGGATATCATGATCACTGATCATGTGGCTGATCATGCACACTGATCACGTGACTGATCATGCACTGATCACGTGACTGATCATGCACTGATCACGTGGCTGATCATGCACTGATCACGTGACTGATCATACACTGATCACGTGGATGATCATGCACTGATCACGTGACTGATCATGCACTGATCACGTGACTGATCATGCACTGATCACGTGACTGACTATCATGCAGTGATCACGTGCTATCATGGTGCTGATCACGTGACTGATCATGCACTGATCACGTGGCTATCATGCACTGATCACGTGGCTGATCATGCACTGATGAGGCGTGGCTGATCATGCACTGATCACCTGACTGATCATGCACTGAATCGTGGCTGATGATCACTGATCATAATCTGATCATGCACTGATCAGCGTGACTGATCATGCTGATCAGCTGACTGATCATGCAATGATCTGAGCAGCTGATCATCATGGATTCACGTGGCTGAGCATGCATTGATCACGCAGATGACATGCACTGATCTGCTGATCGGCACTGATCGTGTGGCTGATCATGCAGGTGATCACGTGGAATAATGCACTGCTCATGCTGGCACTGATCACGTGACTGATCATGCACTGATCACGTGGCTGATCATGCACTGATCACGTGGCTGATCATGCACTGATCACATGGCTGATCATGCACTGATCACGTGGCTGATCATGCACTGATCACGTGGCTGATCATGCACTGATCACGTGACTGATCATGCACTGATCACGTGACTGATCATGCACTGATCATGTGGCTATCATGCACTGATCACGTGACTGATCATACACTGATCACGTGGCTGATCATGCACACTGATCACGTGGCTGATGACTGATCATGCACTGATCACATGTGACTGATCATGCACTGATCACGTGGCTGATCATGCACTGATCACGTGACTGATCATGCACTGATCACGTGCCTGATCATGCACTGATCACGTGGCTGATCATGCACTGATCACGTGGCTGATCATGCACTGATCACGTAACTGATCATGCAGTGATCACGTGACTGATCATGATCACGCACTGATCACGTGACTGATCATGCACTGATCACGTGGCTGATCATGCACTGATCACGTGCCTGATCATGCACAATGATCACGTGCTGATCATGCACTGATCACGTGGCTGATCATGCACTGATCACGTGGCTGATCATGCTGATCATGCACTGATCATGCTGCTGATCATGCACTGATCAATGGCTGATCATGCACTGATCAGAAGGCTGATCATGCACTGATCACGTGGCTGATCATTGATCACGCAAATGATCAGGCACTGATCATGTGCTCATTTGGCAATGATCAAGCATCTGATGAGCATGACTGATCACGTGCCTGATCAGGCACTGATCACGTGACTGATCATGCACTGATCACGTGGCTGATCATGCACTGATCACGTGGCTGATCATGCACTGATCACGTGACTAATCATGCACTGATCACGTGGCTGATCATGCACTGATCTGATCATGCACTGACCATGTACTGATCACGTGACTGATCATGCACTGATCACGTGGCTGATCATGCACTGATCACGTGGCTGATCATGCACTGCTCGTGGCGATCATGCAATGATCCCATTAACAACATGTACTGGTCACATGACCCGATCATGCACTGATCACGTGGTGACCCTGCACTGATCCACGTGGCTCATCATGCACTGATCGCGTGACTGTTCATGCACTGATAACGACTGATCATGCACTGATCCTGCGTGGCCGTAATGCGCTGATCACGTGTCTGATCGCTACACTGATCGTGCCCTGGTCATGCACGAATCCGTGACTAATCATGGAATTGAACACGTGGCTCTCATGCACTGATCGCGTGACTGATCGCGCCACATGATCACGTGCCTGGTCAAGCACAGATCCATGACATCATCGAACTGATCGTGGCAATCATGCACTGATCACGTGGACATCATGCAATAATTACGTGCCTGTCTGTGCACGGATCGCGTGACTAATCGCGAACTGATCCGTACTGATCAGGCAATGATCACGTAATTGATCATGCGGTGATCACGTGGCTGATCATGCACTGATGCGTGACTGATCATGCACTTATCACCTGGCTATCATGCCTGCTCACGAGGCTGAACATGCGGTGATCGCGTCATCATAGCTACCATGTACTGATCATGCACACTGATCACTCGCTGATCATGCAATGATCACGTAATTGATCAGGCACTGATCACGTGGCTGATCATGCTGGTCGCGTGGCTATCATGCACTGCTCACCTGGCTGATCATGCACTGCTCACGTGGTTTACCATGCACTGCTCACGTGGCTGATCATGCTGATCATGGCTGATCATGTACTGCTCGCGTGACTGATCATGCACTGTTCGCGTAATTGATCATACACTGATCAGGTGACTGATCATGCTGATCGCGTGGCTATCATGCAGTGCTCACGTGGCTGATCCTGCAATGATCACGTAGCAACCATGTACTGGTCACGTGACTGATCCTGCACTGAACACGGAATTGATCCTGCACATATCACGTGGCTCATCATGCACTGATCAGGTGACTGTTCACACTGATCACTTGACTGAACATGCACTGATCACGTGGCTGATCACACACTGATCACGAGCCTGGTCATGCACAGTTCACGTGACTAATCATGAACTGATCACGTGGCTATAGTGCACTGATCACGTGGATATCTTGCACTGATTACCTGCCTGTCATGCACAGATTGCGTGACTAATCGCGAACTGATCACGTAGGTTTCATCCACTGGTCAGGTGGATATCATGCACTGATCACGGGGCTGATCATGTAATGATCGCGTGGCTACCATATACTGGTCGTGACTGATCATGCACTGATCACGTAATTGATCATGCACTGATCACGTGACTGATCATTCACTGACCACGTGTCTGATCATGCACTGTTCAACTGGCTATCATGCCCTGCTCAAGAGGCTGATTATGCTATGATCACGTAGCTACCATGTACTGGTCACGTGACTGATCATGCACTGATCACGTAATTGATCATGCACAGATCCGTGGATCATCATGCACTGATCACGTGACTGATTATGCAGTTATCCGTGACTGATCCTGCACTGATCACGTGGTAATCATGCACCTGATCATGGCTGATCATACACTGATCACGTGCCTGGTCATGCACAGATCACGTGACTAATCATGAACTGCTCACGTGGCTGATCATGCAATGATCCCGTAGCAACCATGTACTGGTCACATGACTGATCAGGCTCTGATCACGTAATTGATCCTGCACTGATCACGTGGCTCATCATGCACTGATCATGTGACTGTTCATGCACTGATAATTTGACTGATCATGCACTGATCACGTGGCTATAATGCACTGATCACGTGGCTGATCATACACTGATCACATGCCTGGTCATGCACAGATCCCGTGACTAATCATGAACTGATCACGTGGCTATCATGCACTGATCACGTGACTGATCATACACTGATCACGTGCCTGGTCAAGCACAGATCACGTGACTAATCATGAACTGATCACGTGGCAATCATGCACTGATCACGTGGACATCATGCACTGATTACGTGCCTGTCATGCACAGATCACGTGACTAATCATGAACTGATAACGTAGGTTTCATGCACTGATCACGTGGCTATTATGCCCTGCTCACGAGGATGATCAGGCAATGATCATGTAGCTCCTATGTACTGGTCATGTGTCTGATCAGGCAATGGTCACGTAATTGATCATGCAGTGATCACGTGGCTGATCATGCACTGATTACGTGACTGATCATGCACTTAACACCTGGCTATCATGCCCTACTCACGAGGCTGAACATGCAATGATCATGTAGCTACCATGTACTGGTCACGTGACTGATCTCGCAACGATCACGTAATTGATCATGCACTGATCACCTGGCTGATCATGCAGTGATCACGTGACTGATCATGCATTGATCACGTGGTAATCATGCACTGATCACGTGGCTGATCATACACGGATCACGTGCCTTGTCATGCACAGATCACGTGACTAATCATGAACTGATCACGTAGCTATGGTGCACTGATCACGTGGATATCACGCACTGATCATGTGGCTGATCATACACCTAACACGTGACTGATCATGCACTGATCACGTGGCTATTATGTACTGATCATGTGGCTGATCATACACTGCTTTCGTAATTGATCATGCACTGATCACGTGGCTATCATGTACTGATCACGGGGCTGATCATGCAATGATCACATAGCTACCATGTACTGGTCACTTGAGTGATCATGCACTGATCATGTAAATGATCATGCACTGATCACTTGACTGATCATGCACTGATCACGTGGCTATCATGCAATGATCAGGTGGCTATCATTCACTGGTCACGTGACTGATCATGCACTGATCATGTGAATGATCATGCACTAATCTCGTGGCTATCATGCACTGATCACTTGGCTGATCATGCACTGAACACGTTGCTATCATGCACTGATCTCCTGGCTGATCAAACACTGATCACGTAACTGATCATGCACTGATCACATGGCTATCATTCACTGATCACGTGACTGCGCATGCACTGATCACGTAAATGATCATGCACTGATCACGTTATTGATCATGTACTGATCACGTGGCCTTCATGCACTTATCAGGTGGCTATCATTCACTGATCACGTGGATGATCATGCACTGATCACGTGATTGATCATTCACTGATCTTGTGACTGATCATGCAATGATCACGTGGCTATCATGCAATGATCAGGTGGCTATCATTCACTGATCTGTTGGCTATCATGCACTGATCATGTGTCGAATTATTCAATGATCACGTGACTGATCATGCACTGATACCGTGACTGAGCATGGACTGATCACATGACTATCATGTAGTGATCACGTGACTTAATGGTGCTGATCATGTGACTGATCATGCGCTGATCATGTTTGCTATCATACACTGATCATGTGGCTCTGGAGGCAATAAACAGAGACCTGAGTAGGCACGAATCAAAGAGTCAGCAGGCAATAATCATGGAACTCAGCTGTGAGGAATCATGCTGCTCAGCTGGCAATAATCAAGCAGCTGAGTAGGCAGGATTTATGCAGCACAGCTGGCAATTGTCTAGCAGATGACAGGCAGAAATCTGCAGCTCAGCCGGCAATTGTGAAGCAGGTGAGCAGAGAGGAATAATGCAGCTCAGCAGGCCATGATCACGTGACTGAGCACGCACTGATCATGTGGATGATCATTCACTGATCACGTGGCTGATCATGCACTGATCACGTGACTGATCATGCACTGATCACATCTCTATCATGCACTGATCATGTGACTGTGCCTGCAATGATCACGTGGACGATCATACACTGATCACTTGACAGATTATGCACTGATCATGTGAATGATCATGCACTGATCACGTGGGTATTATGCACTGATCACGTGACTCCCTGGCACACTGTTCACGCGGCTGATCATACACTGATCACGTGCCTGGTCATGCACAGATCACGTGACTAATCATGAACTGCTCACGTGGCTGATCATGCAATGATCCCGTAGCAACCATGTACTGGTCACATGACTGATCATGCACTGATCACGTGGTGATCCTGCACTGATCACGTGGCTCATCATGCACTGATCACGTGACTGTTCATGCACTGATAACTTGACTGATCATGCACTGATCACGTGGCTATAATGCACTGATCACGTGTCTGATCATACACTGATCACGTGCCTGGTCATGCACAGATCCCGTGACTAATCATGAATTGAACACGTGGCTATCATGCACTGATCACGTGACTGATCATGCACTGATTACGTGCCTGGTCAAGCACAGATCACGTGACTAATCATGAACTGATCACGTGGCAATCATGCACTGATCATGTGGACATCATGCACTGATTACGTGCCTGTCATGCACAGATCACGTGACTAATCATGAACTGATCACGTAGGTTTCATGCACTGATCACGTGGCTATTATGCCCTGCTCACGAGGATGATCAGGCAATGATCATGTAGCTCCTATGTACTGGTCACGTGACTGATCAGGCAATGATCACGTAATTGATCATGCAGTGATCACGTGGCTGATCATGCACTGATTACGTGACTGATCATGCACTTATCACCTGGCTATCATGCCTGCTCACGAGGCTGTACATGCAATGATCATGTAGCTACCATGTACTGGTCACGTGACTGATCACGCAATGATCACGTAATTGATCAGGCACTGATCACGTGGCTGATCATGCACTGACCACGTGACTGATCATGCACTGATCACGTGGCTACCATGCCCTGCTCACGAGGTTGATCATGCAATGATCATGTAGCTACCATGTACTGGTCACGTGACTGATCATGCACTGATCATGTAATTGATCATGCAGTGATCACATGGCTGATCATGCACTGATCACGTGACTGATCATGCACTGATCACGTGGTAATCATGCACTGATCACGTGGCTGATCGTACACTGATCACGTGCCTGGTCATGCACAGATCTCGTAACTAATCATGAACTGATCACGTGGCTATCATGCACTGATCACGTGGATATCACGCACTGATCATGTGGTTGATCATACACCTATCACGTGACTGATCATGTACTGATCACGTGTCTATCATGCACTGATCACGTGGCTGATCATACACTGCTTATGTAACTGATCATGCACTGGTCACGTGGCTATCATGCCTGTTTACGTGGCTGGTCATGCAATGATCACGTAGCTACCAAGTACTGGTCACGTGACTAATCATGCACATATCACATAAATGATCATGCACTGATCACGTGACTGATCATCCACTGATCACGTGGCTATCATGCACTGCTCACCTGGCTGATCATGCACTGCTCACGTGGTTACCATGCACTGCTCACGTGGCTGATCATGCAATGATCACGTAGCTAGCATGTACTAGTCACGTGACTGATCATGCACTGTTCACGTAATTGATCATACACTGATCAGGTGACTGATCATGCACTGATCACGTGGCTATCATGCAGTGCTCACGTGGCTGATCCTGCAATGATCACGTAGCAACCATGTACTGGTCACGTGACTGATCCTGCACTGAACACGGAATTGATCCTGCACTTATCACGTGGCTCATCATGCACTGATCAGGTGACTGTTCACACACTGATCACTTGACTGAACATGCACTGATCACGTGGCTGATCATACACTGATCACGAGCCTGGTCATGCACAGTTCACGTGACTAATCATGAACTGATCACGTGGCTATAGTGCACTGATCACGTGGATATCATGCACTGATTACCTGCCTGTCATGCACAGATTACGTGACTAATCATGAACTGATCACGTAGGTTTCATGCACTGGTCACGTGGATATCATGCACTGATCACGGGGCTGATCATACACTGCTCTCGTAACTGATCATGCACTGATCACATGGCTATCATGCACTGGTCAAGTGGCTGATCATGTAATGATCACGTGGCTACCATATACTGGTCACGTGACTGATCATGCACTGATCAAGTAATTGATCATGCAGTGATCACATGGCTGATCATGCACTGATCACGTGACTGATCATGCACTGATCACGTGACTGATCTGCACTGATCACGTGTGGTAATCATGCACTGATCACGTGGCTGATCATACACTAATCACGTGCCTGGTCATGCACAGATCACGTGACTAATCATGAACTGCTCACGTGGCTGATCATGCAATGATCCCGTAGCAACCATGTACTGATCACATGACTGATCATGCTCTGATCACGTAATTGATCCTGCACTGATCACGTGGCTCATCATGCACTGATCGCGTGACTGTTCATGCACTGATAATTTGACTGATCATGCACTGATCACGTGGCTATAATGCACTGATCACGTGGCTGATCATACACTGATCACGTGCCTGGTCATGCACTGATCCGTGACTAATCATGAACTGATCACGTGGCTATCATGCACTGATCACGTGACTGATCATACACTGATCACGTGCCTGGTCATGCACAGATCACGTGACTAATCATGAACTGATCACGTGGCAATCATGCACTGATCACGTGACATCATGCACTGATTACGTGCCTGTCATGCACAGATCACGTGACTAATCATGAACTGATCACGATCATGGTTTCATGCACTGATCACGCACTGCTATCATGCCGTGCTGATCATGACTGATCACGAGGCAATGATCAATGATGACGTGGCTCGTCATGCACTGGTCATGTGACTGATCAGGCAATGGTCACGTAACTGATCATGCAGTGATCACGTGGCTGATCATGCACTGTTCGCGTAACTGATCATGCACTGATCACATGGCTATCATGCACTGGTCACGTGGCTGATCATGTAATGATCACGTGGCTACCATATACTGGTCACGTGACTGATCATGCACTGATCACGTAATTGATCATGCACTGATCACGTGACTGATCATGCACTGACCACGTGACTGATCATGCACTGTTCAACTGGCTATCATGCCCTGCTCACGTGGCTGATTATGCATGATCACGTAGCTACCATGTACTGGTCACGTGACTGATCATGCACTGATCACGTAATTGATGATGCACAGATCACGTGGATCATCATGCACTGATCACGTGACTGATCATGCAGTAATCACGTGACTGATCATGCACTGATCACGTGGCTATCATGCACTGATCACGTGGCTGATCATACACTGATCACGTGCCTGGTCATGCACAGATCCCGTGACTAATCTGATGAACTGATCACGTGGCTATCATGCACTGATCACGTGACTGATCATGCACTGATCACGTGCCTGGTCATGCACAGATCACGTGACTAATCATGAACTGATCGTGGCAATCATGCACTGATCGTGGACATCATGTACTGATTACGTGCCTGTCATGCACTGATCACGTGACTAATCATGAACTGATCACGTAGGTTTCATGCACTGATCACGTGGCTGATCATGCCCTGCTCACGAGGATGATCAGGCAATGATCGTAGCTGATCAGGTACTGGTCACGTGACTGATCAGGCAATGATCACGTGATTGATCATGCAGTGATCACGTGGCTGATCATGCACTGATTACGTGACTGATCATGCATTTATCACCTGGCTATCATTCCCTGCTCACGAGGCTGAACATGCAATGATCATGTAGCTACCATGTACTGGTCACGTGCGTGACTGATCGCGCAATGATCACGTAATTGATCATGCACTGATCACGTGGCTGATCATGCACTGACCACGTGACTGATCATGCACTGATCACGTGGCTACCATGCCCTGCTCACGTGTCTGAGCATGCACTGATCACGTAGCTACCATGTACTGGTCACTTGACTGATCATGCAATGATCACGTAATCTGATCATGCACTGATCAGGTGACTGATCATGCACTGATCACGTGGCTATAATGCACTGATCACGTGGCTGATCATACACTGATCACGTGCCTGGTCATGCACAGATCACGTGACTAATCATGAACTGATCACGTGGCTATAATGCATTGATCTCGTGGATATCATGCACTGATCACGTGCCTGTCATGCACAGAAGGCGTGACTAATCATGAACTGATCACGTGGGTGTCATGCACTGTTCACGTGGATATCACGCACTGACCACATGGCTCATCATGCACCTATCACGTGACTGATCATGCACTGATTACGTGGCTGATCATGCAGTGATCGCGTGGCTGAACATACACTGATCACGGAACTGATCATGCATTGATCACGTGGCTATCATGCACTGGTCACGTGGCTGATCACGCAATGATCACGTGGCTGATCATGTACTGGTCACGTGACTGGTCATGCACTGACCACGTGACTGATCATGCACTGATCACGTGGCTACCATGCCCTGCTCACGAGGTTGATCATGCAATGATCATGTAGCTACCATGTACTGGTCACGTGACTGATCATGCACTGATCATGTAATTGATCATGCAGTGATCACGTGGCTGATCTTGCACTGATCACGTGACTGATTATGCAGTAATCACGTGACTGATCCTGCACTGATCACGTGGTAATCATGCACTGATCACGTGGCTGATCATACACTGATCACGTGCCTGGTCATGCACAGATCTCCTAACTAATCATGAACTGATCACGTGGCTATCATGCACTGATCACGTGGATATCACGCACTGATCATGTGGTTTATCATACACCTATCACGTGACTGATCATGTACTGATCACGTGTCTATCATGCACTGATCACGTGGCTGATCATACACTGCTTATGTAACTGATCATGCACTGATCACGTGGCTATTATGCCTGTTCATGTGGCTGGTCATGCAATGATCACGTAGCTACCAAGTACTTCTCACGTGACTGATCATGCACATATCACATAAATGATCATGCACTGATCACGTGACTGATCATCCACTGATCACGTGGCTATCATGCACTGCTCACGTGGCTGATCATGCACTGCTCACGTGGCTACCATGCACTGCTCACGTGGCTGATCTTGCAATGATCACGTATCAACCATGTACTGGTCACGTGACTGATCCTTCACTGAACACGGCATTGATCCTGCACTGATCACGTGGCTCATCATGCACTGATCAGGTGGCTGTTCACACACTGATCACTTGACTGAACATGCACTGATCACGTGGCTGATCATACACTGATCACGAGCCTGGTCATGCACAGTTCACGTGACTAATCATGTACTGATCACGTGGCTATAATGCACTGATCACGTGGATATCATGCACTGATTACCTGCCTGTCATGCACAGATTACGTGACTAATCATGAACTGATCACGTAGGTTTCATGCACTGGTCACGTGGATATCATGCACTGATCACGTGGCTGATCATACACTGCTCTCTTAACTGATCATGCACTGATCACATGGCTATCATGCACTGGTCAAGTGGCTGATCATGTAATGATCACGTGGCTACCATATACTGGTCACGTGACTGATCATGCACAGATCACGTAATTGATCATGCACTGATCACGTGACTGATCATGCACTGACCACGTGACTGATCATGCACTGTTCAACTGGCTATCATGCCCTGCTCACGAGGCTGATTATGCTATGCTCACGTAGCTACCATGTACTGGTCACGTGACTGATCATGCACTGATCACGTAATTGATGATGCACAGATCACGTGGATCATCATGCACTGATCACGAGACTGATTATGCAGTAATCACGTGACTGATCATGCACTAATCACATGGCTATAATGCACTGATCACGTGGCTGATCATACACTGATCACGTGCCTGGTCATGCACAGATCACGTGACTAATCATGAACTGATCACGTAGCTATGGTGCACTGATCACGTGGATATCACGCACTGATCATGTGGCTGATCATACACCTATCACGTGACTGATCAGGCACTGTTCACGTGGCTATCTTGCATTGATCATGTGACTAAGCATGCACTGATCTCGTGGATGATCATACACTGATCACGTGTCATATCATGTACTGATCATGCACTGATTACATGGCTATCATGCACTGATCATGTGACTAAGCATGCACTGATCTCGTGGATGATCATACACTGATCACGTGTCTGATCATGTACTGACACGTGGCTGATCAGGAACTGATCAGGTAACTGAGCATGCAGTGATCACGTGACTGAATGGCGCTGATCATGTGACTGATCATGCACTGATCACGTGGCTATCATGCACTGATGATGTGCCTCAGGAGGCAATAATCAAAGAGCTGAGCTGGCACCAATCACGCAATCCGCAGGCAATCATCATGGGGCTCAGCAGTGATGAATCATGCTGCTCAGCTGGCAATAATAAAGCAGATGAGAAGGTAGGATCATGCAGCTCAGCTAGCAATTGTCAAGCAGATGAGCAGGCAGGAATCACGCAGCTCATCTGGAAATTGTCAAGCAGATGAGCAGACAGGAATCCCGTGCCTAGCAGGCCTGATCACGAGACTCAGCACGCACTGTCACGGCTGATCATCACTGCACTGAACCGTGACTGATCATGAACTAATCATATGACTGATCCTGCAGTGTTCACGTGTCTGAATGGCTGTGATCCTGTGACTGATCATGCACTGATCACGTGGCTATAATGCACTGATCACGTGGCTGATCATACACTGATCACGTGCCTGGTCATGCACAGATCACGTGACTAATCATGAACTGATCACGTGGCTATAATGCACTGATCACGTGGATATCATGCACTGATTACGTGCCTGTCATGCACAGATCACGTGACTAATCATGAACTGATCACGTAGGTTTCATGCACTGGTCACGTGGATATCATGCACTGATCACGTGGCTGATCATACCCTGCTCTCGTAACTGATCATGCACTGATCACGTGGCTATCATGCACTGGTCACGTGGCTGATCATGCAATGATCACGTGGCTACCATGTACTGGTCACGTGACTGATCATGCACTGATCACGTAATTGATCATGCACTGATCACGTGACTGATCATGCACTGACCACGTGACTGATCATGCACTGTTCACCTGGCTATCATGCCCTGCTCAGGAGGCTGATTATGCTATGATCACGCAGCTGATCATGCTATCATGTACTGATCACGTGACTGATCATGCACTGATCACGTAACTGATCATGCACTGATCACGTGGATTATCATGCACTGATCACGTGACTGATCATAATCACGGATCACGTGCCTTGTCATGATCATGCACTGATCACGTGACTAATCATGAACTGATCACGTAGCTATGGTGCACTGATCACGTGCGTGGATATCATGCACTGATCGCGTGGCTGATCATGCACTGATCACGTGGCTGATCATGCACTGATCACGTGGCTATCATGTACTGATCATGGGGCTGATCATGCACTGATCACATAATTATCATGCACTGATCACGTGGTGATCATGCACTGATCACGTAACTGATCATGCACTGATCACGTGACTGATCATGCACTGATCACGTGGCTATCATGCAATGATCAGGTGGCTATCATTCACTGGTCACGTGACTGATCATGCACTGATCACGTGTGAATGATCATGCACTAATCTCGTGGCTATCATGCACTGATCACGTGGCTGATCATGCACTGATCACGTTGCTATCATGCACTGATCTCGTGGCTGATCAAACACTGATCACGTGGCTGATCATGCACTGATCGCGTGGCTGATCATTCACTGATCACGTGACTGGTCATGCACTGATCACGTAACTGATCATGCACTGATCACGTGGCTGATCATGCACTGATCACGTGGCCTGATCATGCACTGATCACGTGGCTATCATGCACTGATCACGTGACTGATCATGCACTGATCACGTGGCTGATCATGCACTGATCACGTGACTGATCATGCAATGATCACGTGGCTATCATGCACTGATCACGTGGCTATCATGCACTGATCACGTGACTGATCATGCACTGATCACGTGGCTATTCTGATCATGCACTGATCATGCACTGACGTGACTGATCATGCACTGATGAGCGTGACTGATCATGCACTGATCACGTGGCTGATCATGATCACTGGCTGATCATGCACTGATCTGGATGTGACTGATCATGCACTGATCATGTGACTGATCATGCACTGATCACGTGGCTCTGATCATGCACTGATCACGTGACTGATCATGCACTGATCAGCGTGACTGATCATGCACTGATCACGTGGCTGATCATGCACTGGTCACGTGGCTGATCATGCACTGATCAGGCGTGGCTGATCCGGCACTGATCAGCACCTGACCATCACAGCTGCACTGATCACGTGACTGATCATGCACTGATCACGTGGATGATCATGCACTGATCACGTGGCTGATCATGCACTGATCACGTGGCTGATCATGCACTGATCTCAAATCATGATCATGCACTGATGGCTGATCATGCACTGATCACGTGGCTGATCATGCACTGATCACGTGGCTATCATGCACTGATCACGTGACTGATCATGCACTGATCACGTGATCTGATCATGCACTGATCACGTGGCTGATCATGCAATGATCTGATCACGTGTGACTGATCTGCACTGATCACGTAACTGATCATGCACTGATCACGTGGCTGATCATGCACTGATCACGCGTGGCTGATCATGCACTGATCACGTGGCTGATCATGCACTGATCACGTGACTGATCATGCACTGATCACGTGGCTGATCATGCACTGATCACGTGGCTGATCATGCACTGATCACGTGACTGATCATGCACTGATCACGTGGCTGATCATGCACTGATCACGTGACTGATCATGCACTGATCACGTGACTGATCATGCACGTGATCACGTGACTGATCATGCACTGATCACGTGGCTATCATGCACTGATCACGTGGCTGATCATGCACTGATCACGTGCCTGATCATGCACTGATCACGTGGCTAATCATGCACTGATCACGTGGCTGATCATGCACTGATCACGTGACTGATCATGCACTGATGCACACGTGGCTGATCATGCACTGATCACGTGGCTATCATGCACTGATCACGTGGCTGATCATGCACTGATCACGTGGCTGATCATGCACTGATCACGTGACTGATCATACTGACTGATTCACGTGACTGATCATGCACTGACGTGGCTGATCATGCACTGATCACGTGGCTGATCATGCACTGATCACGTGGCTGATCATGCACTGATCACGTGGCTGATCATGCACTGATCACGTGGCTGACATTCACTGATCACTTGGCAATCATGCACTGAACACGTGACTGATCATTCACTGATCACGTGGCTGATCATGCACTGATCACGTGACTGATCATGCACTGATCACGTGTCTGATCATGCACTGATCACGTGACTGATCATGCACTGATCACGTGCCTGGTCATGCACTGATCACGTGACTGATCATGCACTGATCACGTGATGATCATGCACTGATCACGTGCCTGATCATGCACACTGATCGCGTGACTGATCATGCACTGATCACGTGGCTGATCATGCACTGATCACGTGACTGATCATGCACTGATCACGTGGCTGATCATGCACTGATCACGTGGCTGATCATGCAAATGATCACGTGTGCTATCATGCACTGATCGTGACTGATCATGGTCACGAACTGATCATGCACTGATCACGTGGCTGATCATGCACTGATCACGTGACTGATCATGCACTGATCACGTGGCTGATCATGCACGGATCACGTGGCTATCATGCACTGATCAGCTGGCTATCATTCACTGATGACGTGGCTGATCATGCACTGATCACTTGACTGATCATGCACTGATCACGTGGCTATCATGCACTGATCACTTGGCTGATCATGCACTGATCACGTGACTGATCATGCATCATGATCACGTGACTGATCATGCACTGATCACATGACTGATCATGCTCTGATCACGTGGAGTTTCATACTCTGTTTACGTGCCTGATCATGCACTGATCACGTGACTGATCATGCATTGATCACTTGGCTATCATGCACTGATCACGTGACTGATCATGCACTGATCACGTGGCTGATCATGCACTGATCACGTGGCTGATCATGCACTGATCACGTGACTGATCATGCACTGATCACGTGACTGATCATGCACTGATCACGTGGCTATCATGCACTGATCACGTGTCTGATCATGCACTGATCACGTGACTGATCATGCACTGATCACGTGGCTATCATGCACTGATCACGTGGCTGATCATGCACTGATCACGTGGCTGATCATGCACTGATCACGTGACTGATCATGCACTGATCACGTACTTGATCATGCACTGATCATGATCACGTGACTGATCATGCACTGATCACGTGGCTGATCATGCACTGATCACGTGGCTGATCATGCACTGATCACGTGGCTGATCATGCACTGCTCACGTGGCTGATGATCGCACCATGATCGCGTGACTGATCATGTACTGATCACGTGACTGATCATGCACTGATCACGTGGCTGATCATGCACTGATCACGTGGCTGATCATGCACTGATCACGTGACTGATCATGCACTGATCACGTGACTGATCATGCACTGATCACGTGGCTATCATGCACTGATCACGTGGCTGATCATGCACTGATCACGTGCCTGGTCATGCACTGATCGCGTGACTGATCATGAACTGATCACGTGGCTGATCATGCACTGATCATGTGGCTATCATGCACTGATCACGTGACTGATCATACACTGATCACGTGACTGATCATGAACTGATCACGTGACTGATCATGCACTGATCACGTGACTGATCATGCACTGATCACGTGACTGATCATGCACTGATCACGTGGCTATCATGCACTGATCACGTGGCTATCATACACTGATCACGTGGCTGATCATGCACTGATCACGTGACTGATCATGAACTGATCACGTGGCTGATCATGCACTGATCACGTGACTGATCATGCACTGATCACGTGGCTGATCATGCACTGATCACGTGACTGATCATGCACTGATCACGTGGCTATCATGCACTGATCACGTGGCTCATCATGCACTGATCACGTGGCTGATCATGCACTGATCACGTGACTGATCATGCACTGATCATGTGGCTGATCACGTGACTGATCACTGATCACGTGGATATCATGCACTGATCACGTGCACTGATCATGACACTGATCACGTGACTGATCATGCACTGATCACGTGGCTGATCATGCACTGATCACGTGGCTGATCATGCACTGATGATCACGTGACTGATCATGCACTGATCGCGTGGCTATCATGCACTGATCACGTGACTATCATGCACTGATCACGTGGATGATGACTGATCGTGCATCATGATGTCACGTGACTGATCATGCACTGATCACGTGACTGATCATGCAGTGACTGATCACGTGGCTGATCATGCACTGATCACGTGGCTGATCATGCACTGATGATGTGCCGTGGCTGATCTGGCACTGATCACGTGACTGATCATGCACTGATCGCGTGGCTGATCATGCACTGATCACGTGGCTGATCATGCTGCTCACTGATCACGTGCACTGATCATGCACTGATCACGTGACTGATCATGCACTGATCACGTGACTGATCATGCACTGATCACGTGGCTATCATGCACTGATCACGTGCCTGATCATGCTGATCACGTGACTCAATCATTCACTGATCACGTGACTGATCATGCACTGATCACGTGACTGATCATGCACTGATCACGTGGCTGATCATGCACTGATCACGTGACTGATCATCATGCACTGATCCGCGTGATCACGTGCATGCACTGATCACGTGGCTGATCATGCACTGATCACGTGCCTGATCATGCACTGATCACGTGACTGATCATGCACTGATCACGTGGCTATCATGCACTGATCACGTGGCTATCATGCACTGATCACGTGGCTGATCATGCACTGATCACGTGACTGATCATGCACTGATCACGTGGCTGATGATGCACTGATCACGTGGCTGATCATGCACTGAACACGTGTCTGATCATGCACTGATCACGTGACTGATCATGCACTGATCACGTGGCTATCATGCACTGGTCGTGGCTGATCATGCACTGATCACGTGGCTGATCATGCACTGATCACGTGACTGATCATATACTGATCACGTGACTGATCATGCACTGATCACGTAACTGATCATGCACTGATCACGTGATCTGATCATGCACTGCTTCACGTGACTGATCATGCACTGATCACGTGGCTATCATGCACTGATCACGTGGCTGATCATGCACTGATCACGTGCTTATCATGCACTGATCACGTGACTGATCATGCACTGATCACGTGCCTGATCATGCACTGATCACGTGCCTGAACATGCACTTATCACGTGACTGATCATGCACTGATCTCGTGACTGATCATGCACTGATCACATGGCTGATCATGCACTGATCATCATCATGATCACTGATCATGCACTGATCGTGGCTGGTCATCTGATGGTCGTGACTGATCATGCACTGATCACGTGACTGATCATGCACTGATCACGTGGCTGATCATGCACTGATCACGTGGCTATCATGCACTGATCACGTGGCTGATCATGCACTGATCACGTGACTGATCATGCACTGATCACGTGGCTGATCATGCACTGATCACGTGACTGATCATGCACTGATCACGTGACTGATCATGCACTTATCACGTGGCTGATCATGCACTGCTGATCATCACTGATCGTGCTATCTGATCGTGGCTGATCGCTGACTGATCACGTGATCATCGTGCCTGGTCATGCACTGATCACGTGACTAATCATGCACTGATCACGTGGTCGATCTGATGCACTGATCACGTGACTGATCATGCACTGCCTCACGTGGCTGATCATGCACTGATCACGTGGCTGATCATGCACTGATCTCGTGGCTGATCATGCACTGATCACGTGGCTGATCATGCACTGATCACGTGGCTGATCATGCACTGATCACGTGCTGATCATGCACTGATCACGTGACTGATCATGCACTGATCACGTGGCTGATCATGCACTGATCACGTGGCTGATCATACACTGATCACGTGCTGGATCATGCACTGATCACGTGACTAATCATGAACTGATCACGTGGCTATCATGCACTGATCACGTGGATATCATGCACTGATCACGTGGCTGATCATGCACTGATCACGTGACTGATCATGCACTGATCACGTGGCTGATCATGCACTGATCACGTGGCTGATCATGCATTGATCACGTGACTGATCATGCACTGATCACGTGGCTGATCATGCACTGATCACGTGGCTGATCATGCACTGATCACGTGGCTGATCATGCACTGATCACGTGACTGATCATGATCACACTGATCATCGTACTGATCACGTGGCTGCACTGATCACGTGGCTGATCATGCACTGATCACGTGGCTGATCATGCGTGGCTACCATCACGTGACTGATCATGCACTGATCACGTGGCTGGCTATCATGCGTGACTGATCATGCACTGGCGTGGCTGATCATGCACTGATCACGTGGCTGATCATGCACTGATCACGTGGCTGATCATGCACTGTTCACGTGGCTGATCATGCACTGTTCACGTGACTGATCATGCACTGATCACGTAACTGATCATGCACTGATCACGTGGCTGATCATGCACTGATCACGTGGCTGATCATGCACTGATCACGTGACTGATCATGCACTGATCACGTGGCTATCATGCACTGATCACGTGGCTGATCATCACTGATCACGTGGCTGATCATGCACTGATCACGTGACTGATCATGCACTGATCACGTGGCTATCATGCACTGATCACGTGGCTGATCATGCACTGATCACGTGGCTACCATGTACTGACGTGACTGATCATGCACTGATCTGATCGTGACTGATCATGCACTGATCACGTGGCTGATCATGCACTGATCACGTGACTGATCATGATCATGCTGATCACGTGGCTGATCATGCACTGATCACGTGGCTGATCATGCACTGATCACGTGGCTGATCATGCACTGATCACGTGACTGATCATGCACTGATCACGTGGCTGATCATGCACTGATCACGTGGCTGATCATGCACTGATCACGTGACTGATCATGCACTGATCACGTGGCTGATCATGCACTGATCACGTGGCTGATCATGCACTGATCACGTGACTGATCATGCACTGATCACGTGACTGATCATGCACTGATCACGTGACTGATCATGCACTGATCACTGATCACTGATCACTGATCATGCACTGATCACGTGACTGATCATGCACTGATCACGTGACTGATCATGCACTGATCACGTGGACTGATCATGCACTGTGGATGCGTGACTAATCATGCACTGATCACGTGGCTGATCATGCACTGATCACGTGGCTGATCATGCATGAACTGATCACGTGACTGATCATGCACTGATCACGTGGCTATCATGCACTGATCACGTGGCTGATCATGCACTGATCACGTGCCTGATCATGCACTGATCACGTGACTGATCATGCACTGATCACTGCACTGATGGCTATCATGCACTGATCACGTGGCTGATCATGCACTGATCACGTGCCTGTACTCATCGCGCACTGATCACGTGACTGATCATGAACTGATCACGTCACGTGACTGATCATGCACTGATCACGTGACTATCATGCACTGATCACGTGGCTGATCATGCACTGATCGCGTGGCTATCATGCACTGATCACGTGACTGATCATGCACTGATCACGTGACTGATCATGCACTGATCGTGGGTGATGCATCATCACGTGACTGATCATCATGCACTGATCACGTGGCTGATCATGCAATGATCACGTGATCACTGATCATGCACTGATCACGTGACTGATCATGCACTGATCACGTGGCTGATCATGCACTGATCACGTGACTGATCATGCACTGATCACGTGACTGATCACGTGACTGATCATGCACTGATCACGTGGCTGATCATCATGCACGTGACTGATCATGCACTGGCTGATCATGCACTGATCACGTGACTGATCATGCACTGATCACGTGACTGATCATGCACTGATCACGTGGCTGATCATGCACTGATCACGTGGCTGATCATGCACACTGATCACGTGGCTGGTCATGCACTGATCACGTGACTAATCATGAACTGATCACGTGGCTATCATGCACTGATCACGTGGCTATCATGCACTGATCACGTGGCTGATCATGCACTGATCACGTGACTGATCATCCACTGATCACGTGGCTATATCATGCACTGATCACGTGGCTGATCATGCACTGATCACGTGGCTGATCATGCACTGATCACGTGGCTGATCATGCATGCTGATCACGTAGCTGATCATGCACTGATCACGTGCTCACGTGGCTGATCATGCACTGATCACGTGACTGATCATGCACTGATCACGTGACTGATCATGCACTGATCACGTGGCTGATCATGCACTGATCACGTGGCTGATCATGCAATGATCACGTAGCTAATCATGCACTGATCACGTGACTGATCATGCACTGATCACGTGATATCATTGATCCGTGCATCATGCACAGATCACGTGGCTCATCATGCACTGATCACGTGACTGTTCACTGATCACGTGGATATGATCACGTGGCTGATCATGCACTGATCTGATCACGCACTGATCACGTGACTGATCATGCACTGATCACGAGCCTGGTCATGCACTGTTCACGTGACTGATCATGAACTGATCACGTGGCTGATCATGCACTGATCACGTGGATATCATGCACTGATTACCTGCCTGTCATGCAATGATCACGTGACTAATCATGAACTGATCACGAGGTTTCATGCACTGGTCACGTGGATATCATGCACTGATCACGGGGCTGATCATGCACTGATCACGTAACTGATCATGCACTGATCACGTGGCTATCATGCACTGGATCACGTGGCTGATCATGTAATGATCACGTGGCTACCATATACTGATCACGTGACTGATCATGATCACTGATCACGTAATTGATCATGCACTGATCACGTGACTGATCATTCACTGACCACGTGTCTGATCATGCACTGTTCAACTGGCTATCATGCCCTGCTCACGAGGCTGATTATGCTATGATCACGTAGCTACCATGTACTGGTCACGTGACTGATCATGCACTGATCACGTAATTGATCATGCACAGATCACGTGGATCATCATGCACTGATCACGTGACTGATTATGCAGTAATCACGTGACTGATCCTGCACTGATCACGTGGTAATCATGCACTGATCACGTGGCTGATCATACACTGATCACGTGCCTGGTCATGCACAGATCACGTGACTAATCATGAACTGCTCACGTGGCTGATCATGCAATGATCCCGTAGCAACCATGTACTGGTCACATGACTGATCATGCTCTGATCACGTAATTGATCCTGCACTGATCACGTGGCTCATCATGCACTGATCATGTGACTGTTCATGCACTGATAATTTGACTGATCATGCACTGATCACGTGGCTATAATGCACTGATCACGTGGCTGATCATACACTGATCACGTGCCTGGTCATGCACAGATCCCGTGACTAATCATGAACTGATCACGTGGCTATCATGCACTGATCACGTGACTGATCATACACTGATCACGTGCCTGGTCAAGCACAGATCACGTGACTAATCATGAACTGATCACGTGGCAATCATGCACTGATCACGTGAACATCATGAACTGATTACGTGCCTGTCATGCACAGATCACGTGACTAATCATGAACTGATCACGTAGGTTTCATGCACTGATCACGTGGATATCACGCACTGATCATGTGGTTGATCATACACCTATCACGTGACTGATCATGTACTGATCACGTGTCTATCATGCACTGATCACGTGGCTGATCATACACTGCTTATGTAACTGATCATGCACTGGTCACGTGGCTATCATGCCTGTTTACGTGGCTGGTCATGCAATGATCACGTAGCTACCAAGTACTGGTCACGTGACTAATCATGCACATATCACATAAATGATCATGCACTGATCACGTGACTGATCATCCACTGATCACGTGGCTATCATGCACTGCTCACCTGGCTGATCATGCACTGCTCACGTGGTTACCATGCACTGCTCACGTGGCTGATCATGCAATGATCACGTAGCTAGCATGTACTAGTCACGTGACTGATCATGCACTGTTCACGTAATTGATCATACACTGATCAGGTGACTGATCATGCACTGATCACGTGGCTATCATGCAGTGCTCACGTGGCTGATCCTGCAATGATCACGTAGCAACCATGTACTGGTCACGTGACTGATCCTGCACTGAACACGGAATTGATCCTGCACATATCACGTGGCTCATCATGCACTGATCAGGTGACTGTTCACACACTGATCACTTGACTGAACATTCACTGATCACGTGGCTGATCATACACTGATCACGAGCCTGGTCATGCACAGTTCACGTGACTAATCATGAACTGATCACGTGGCTATAGTGCACTGATCACGTGGATATCATGCACTGATTACCTGCCTGTCATGCACAGATTACGTGACTAATCATGAACTGATCACGTAGGTTTCATGCACTGGTCACGTGGATATCATGCACTGATCACGGGGCTGATCATACACTGCTCTCGTAACTGATCATGCACTGATCACATGGCTATCATGCACTGGTCAAGTGGCTGATCATGTAATGATCACGTGGCTACCATATACTGGTCACGTGACTGATCATGCACTGATCACGTAATTGATCATGCACTGATCACGTGACTGATCATTCACTGACCACGTGTCTGATCATGCACTGTTCAACTGGCTATCATGCCCTGCTCAAGAGGCTGATTATGCTATGATCACGTAGCTACCATGTACTGGTCACGTGACTGATCATGCACTGATCACGTAATTGATCATGCACAGATCACGTGGATCATCATGCACTGATCACGTGACTGATTATGCAGTAATCACGTGACTGATCCTGCACTGATCACGTGGTAATCATGCACTGATCACATGGCTGATCATACACTGATCACGTGCCTGGTCATGCACAGATCACGTGACTAATCATGAACTGCTCACGTGGCTGATCATGCAATGATCCCGTAGCAACCATGTACTGGTTACATGACTGATCATGCTCTGATCACGTAATTGATCCTGCACTGATCACGTGGCTCATCATGCACTGATCACGTGACTGTTCATGCACTGATCACGTGACTGATCATGCACTGATCACGTGGCTATCATGCACTGATCACGTGGCTGATCATACAGTGATCACGTGCCTGGTCATGCACAGATCACGTGACTAATCATGAACTGATCACGTGGGTATCATGCACTGATCACGTGGATATCATGCACTGCTCACGTGGCTGATCATGCACTGATCACGTGGCTATCAGGCACTATCTGCACTTGGCTGATCATGCAATGATCACATAGCTACCATGTACTGGTCATGTGAAAGATCATGCACTGATCACGTATTGATCATGCACTGATCACGTGGCTATCATGCACTGATCACTTGGCTGGTCATACACTGATCATGTACATGGTCATGCACAGATCACGTGACTAATCATGAACTGATCTCGTGGCTATCATGCACTGATCACGAGGATATCATGCACTGATCACGTGGCTGATCACACACATATAACGTGACAGATCATGCACTTATCATGTGGCTATCATGCAGTGATTATGTGGCTACCATGCACTGATCACGTGGCTGATCATGCACTGATCACGTGACTGAACATGCACTGATCACGTGACTGATGATGCACCCATAAGGTGACTGATCATGCACTGATCACGTGGCGATCATGCACTGTTCACGTGGCTGATCATCCACTGATCACCTGCCTGGTCATGCACGGATCAGGTGACTAATCATGAACTGATCACGTAGCTATCATGCAATGATCATCTGGCTGATCATGCACTGATCACATGGCTATCATGCAATGATCACGTGGCTATCATGCACTGATCACGTGGCTGATCATGCACTGTTCACATGGCTGATCACACACCTGTCACGTAACTGATCATGCACACAACTGGTGGCTATCATGCACTGCTCACGTGGCTGATCATGCAATGATCACCTGACTGATCATGCACTGATCACGTGACTGATCAGGCACTGATCACGTGGCTATCATTCACTGATCACTTGGCTGATCATACACTGATTACATGACTGATCATTCACTGATCACATGGCTATAATGCACTGCTCACGTGGCTGATCATGCAATGATTACATAGCTACCATGTACTGGTCACGTGACTGATCATGCAGGGTTCACGTAATTGATGATGCACTGATCATGTGCCTGATCATCCACTGATCACCTGACTGATCATGCACTGATTAAGTGACTGATCAGGCACTGATCACGTGGCTATCATTCACTGATCACTTGGCTGATAATACACTGCTCACGTAACTGATCATGCACTGATCACGTGGCTATCATGCACTGCTCACGTGGCTGATCATACAATGATCACGTAGCTACCATGTACTGATCACGTGAGTGATCATGCACTGATCACGTAATTGACCATGCACTGATCAGGTGACTGATCACGCACTGTTCATGTGACTGATCATGCACTGATTACGTGGCTATCATGCACTGCTCATGTGGCTGATCATGCAATGATCACGTAGCTACATTGTACTGGTCACGTGACTGATCATGCACTGATCACGAAATTCATCATGCACTGATCACGTGGATCATCATGCACTGATCACGTAACTGTTCATGCACTGATAACGTGACTGATCATGCACTGATCACGTGGCTATAATGCACTGTTCACGTGGCTGATCATACACTGATCACGTGCCTGGTCGCTGGTCATGCAGATCACGTGACTAATCATGAACTAATCATGTGGCTAAAATGCACTGATCACGTGGATATCATGCACTGATCACCTGCCTGTCATGCACAGATCACGTGACTAATCATGAACTGATCACGTGGGTATCATGCACTGATGACGTGGATATCAGGCACTGCTCACGTGGCTAAACATGCAATGATCCAGTAGCTACCATGTACTGGTCACGTGACTGATCATGCACCGAATACGTAATTGATCATGCACTGATCACTTGTCTGATCATCCACTGACTACTTGTCTGATCATGCAATGATGACGTGGCTATCATGCCCTGCTCACGAGGCTGATCATGCAATGATCACGTAGCTACCGTGTACTGGTCACGTGACTGATCAAGCACTGATCATATAATTGATCATACACTGATCACGTGGCTGATCATGCACTGATCACATGGCTGATCATACCCTGATCACGTGACTGATCATGCATTGATCACGTGACTGATCATGCACTGATCACGTGGCTATCATGCACTTATCACTTGGCTGGTCATACACTGATCACGTGCCTGGTCATGCACACATCACGTGACTAATCATGAAGTAATCACGTGGCTATCATGCACTGATCACATGGATATCATTCACTGATCACGTGGTTGATCACACACGTATCACTTGACTTATCATGCACTGGTAACGTGGCTATCATGCACTGATTACGTGGCTATTATGCACTGATCACGTGGCTGATCATGCACTGATCACATAATTGAAAATGCACTGATCACGTAACTGATCATGCACTGATCACGTGACTGATGATGCACCCATCAGGTGACTGATCATGCACTGATCACATGGCTATCATGCACTGTTCACTTGGCTGATCATACACTGATCACCTGCCTGGTCATGCACAGATCACGTGACTAATCATGAACAGATCACGTGGCTAAAATGCACTGATCACGTGGATATCATGCACTGATCACGTGCCTGTCATGCACAGATCACGTGAATAATCACGAACTGATCACGTGGGTATAATGCACTGATCACGTGGATATCATGCACTGCTCACGTGGCTGAACATGCAATGATCACGTAGCTACCATGTACTGGTCACGTGACTGATCATGCACTGATCAGGTAATTGATCATGCACTGATGACGTGTCTGATCATGCACTGACCACGTGACTGATCATGCACTGATGACGTGGCTATCATGCCCTGCTCACGAGGCTGATCATGCAATGATCACGTAGCTACCATGTACTGGTCACGTGACTGATCATGCACTGATCACGTGATTGATCATACACTGATCATGTGTCTGATCATGCACTGATCATGTGACTGATCATGCACTGATCACGTGACTGATCATGCACTGATCACGTGGTTATCATGCACTGCTAACGTGGCTGATCATACACTGATCACGTCCCTGGTCATGCACAGATCACGTGACTAATCATGAACTGATCACGTGGCTATCATGAACTGATCACGTGGATATCACGCACTGATCACGTGGCTGATCATACACTGCTTACGTAACTGATCAATCACTGATCACGTGGCTATCATGTACTGATCACGAGGCTGATCATGCAATGATCACGTAGCTACTATGTACTGGTCATGTGACTGATCATGCACTGATCACGAAAATGATCTTGCACTGATCACGTGGATCATCATGCACTGATCACGTGACTGTTCATGCACTGATCACGTGACTGATCATGCACTGATCACGTGGCTATCATGCACTGATCACGTGCCTGGTCATGCACAGATCACGTGACTAATCATGAACTGATCACGTGGGTATCATGCACTGATCACGTGGATATCATGCACTACTCACGTGGCTGAACATGCCTTGATCACGTAGCTACCATGTACTGCTCACGTGACTGATCATGCACTGATCACGTAATTGATCATGCACGGATCATGTGTCTGATCATGCACTGACGACGTGACTGATCATGCACTGATGACGTGGCTATCATGCCCTGCTCACGAGGCTGATCATGCAATTATCATGTAGCAACCATGTACTGGTCACGTGACTGATCATTCACTGATCACGTGGTTATTATGCACTGATCACGTGGCTGATCATACACTGACCACGTGCCTGGTCATGCACAGATCACGTGACTAATCATGAACCGATCACGTGGCTATCATGAACTGATCACGTGGATATCACGCACTGATCACGTGGCTGATCATACACTGCTT
The DNA here is from genome assembly GCF_027580195.1 of Bos mutus. NCBI lineage: Eukaryota > Metazoa > Chordata > Mammalia > Artiodactyla > Bovidae > Bos > Bos mutus. Next base: position 176,759 of record NW_027219745.1, read on the forward strand.
ACGTACTGATCATGCACTGATCATGCTGATCTGCGCACTGATCGTGGCTGATCATGCACTGATCACGTGGCTGATCATGCAATGATCACGTGAGCTATCATGTACTGGTCATGTGACTGATCATGCACTGATCACGTAAATTATCATGTACTGATCACGTGACTGATCATGCACTGATCACGTGACTGATCATGGACTGATCACGTGGCTGATCATGCACTGATCACGTAACTGATCATGCACTGAACACGTGGCTATCATGCACTGATCACGTGGCTGATCATGAAATGTTCACGTAGCTATCATGCACTGATCACGTGGTGATCATGCACTGATCACGTGACTGATCATGCACTGATCAGGTGACTGATCACGCACTGTTCATGTGACTGATCATGCACTAATTATGTGCCTATCTTACACTACTCACTTGACTGATCATGCAATGATCACGTAGCTACCTTGTACTGGTCACGTGACTGATCATGCACTGATCACGAAATTGATCATGCACTGATCACGTGGATCATCATGCACTGATCACGTGACTGTTCATGCACTGATCACGTGACTGATCATGCACTGATCACGTGGCTGATCATGCACTGATCACGTGGCTGATCATGCTGCACTGATCACGTGATCACGTGGTCATGATCACTGCTCACGTGGACTGATCACGTGACTGATCTGATCACGTGACTAATCATCACTGATCACGTGGCTATCATGCACTGATCACGGATATCATGCACTGATCACGTGGCTGATCATGCACTGATCACGTGGCTATCATGCACTGATCACGTGGCTGATCTGCACTGATGATCACGTGATCTGATCTGATCACACTGATCAGCTGATCATGCACTGATCGTGGCTGATCATGCACTGATCACGTGGCTGATCATGCTGATCACTGATCACGTGGCTATCATGCACTGATCACGTGGCTGATCATGCACTGATCACGTAGCTGATCATGCACTGATCACGTGACTGATCATGCACTGATCACGTGGCTGATCATGCACTGATCACGTGGCTGATCATGCACTGATCACGCTGATCATGCACTGATCACGTGACTGATCATGCACTGATCACGTGACTGATCATGCACTGATGATCGCACTGATGGCTATCATGCACTGATCACGTGGCTGATCATGCACTGATCACGTGGCTGATCATGCACACGTGACTGATCATGCACTGATCACGTGGCTGATCATGCACTGATCACGTGCTGATCATGCACTGATCATCATGCACTGATCATGACTGATCATGCACTGATCACGTAACTGATCATGCACTGATCACGTGACTGATCATGCACTGATCACGTGACTGATCATGCACTGATCACGTGGCTATCATGCACTGATCACGTGTCTGATCATGCACTGATCACGTGACTGATCATGCACTGATCACGTGCCTGGTCATGCACTGATCACGTGACTGATCATGCACTTATCACGTGACTGATCATGCACTGATCACGTGGCTGATCATGCACTGATCACGTGGCTGATCATGCACTGATCACGTGGCTGATCATGCACTGATCACGTGGCTGATCATGCACTGATCACGTGACTGATGCACTGATCTGATCATGCACTGATCACGTGACTGATCATGCACTGATCACGTGGCTATCATTCACTGATCACGTGGCTGATCATACACTGATCACGTGACTGATCATGCACTGATCACGTGGCTATCATGCACTGATCACGTGGCTGATCATGCACTGATTACGTAGCTGATCATGTACTGATCACGTGACTGATCATGCACTGATCACGTGGCTGTCATCACGCACTGATAATGCATCATGCACTGTGCCTGATCATCCACTGATCACCTGACTGATCATGCACTGATCACGTGACTGATCATGCACTGATCACGTGGCTATCATGCTATCCTGCTCACCTGGCTGATCATGCACTGCTCACGTGGTTATCATGCACTGCTCACGTGGCTGATCATGCAATGATCACGTAGCTATCATGTACTGATCACGTGACTGATCATGCACTGTTCACGTAATTGATCATACTGATCTGATCAGGTGACTGATCATGCACTGATCACGTGGCTATCATGCAGTGCTCACGTGGCTGATCCTGCAATGATCACGTAGCAACCATGTACTGGTCACGTGACTGATCCTGCACTGAACACGGAATTGATCCTGCACATATCACGTGGCTCATCATGCACTGATCAGGTGACTGTTCACACACTGATCACTTGACTGAACATGCACTGATCACGTGGCTGATCATACACTGATCACGAGCCTGGTCATGCACAGTTCACGTGACTAATCATGAACTGATCACGTGGCTATAATGCACTGATCACGTGGATATCATGCACTGATTACGTGCCTGTCATGCACAGATCACGTGACTAATCATGAACTGATCACGTAGGTTTCATGCACTGATCACGTGGATATCATGCACTGATCACGGGGCTGATCATACTCTGCTCACGTAAATGATCATGCACTGATCACGTGGCTATCATGCACTGCTCACGTGGCTGATCATGTAATGATCACGTGGCTACCATATACTGGTCACGTGACTGATCATGCACTGATCACGTAATTGATCATGCACTGATCACGTGACTGATCATTCACTGACCACGTGTCTGATCATGCACTGTTCAACTGGCTATCATGCCCTGCTCAAGAGGCTGATTATGCTATGATCACGTAGCTACCATGTACTGGTCACGTGACTGATCATGCACTGATCACGTAATTGATCATGCACAGATCACGTGGATCATCATGCACTGATCACGTGACTGATTATGCAGTAATCACGTGACTGATCCTGCACTGATCACGTGGTAATCATGCACTGATCACGTGGCTGATCATACACTGATCACGTGCCTGGTCATGCACAGATCACGTGACTAATCATGAACTGCTCACGTGGCTGATCATGCAATGATCCCGTAGCAACCATGTACTGGTCACATGACTGATCATGCTCTGATCACGTAATTGATCCTGCACTGATCACGTGGCTCATCATGCACTGATCACGTGACTGTTCATGTTGATCACGTGACTGATCATGCACTGATCACGACTGATCATGCACTGATCACGTGGCTGATCATGCACTGATCACGTGGCTGATCATGCACAGATCACGTGATCATCATGAACTGATGCGTGGTCATGCACAGATCACGTGACTAATCATGAACTGATCACGTGCCTGGTATCATGCACTGATCACGTGGATATCATGCACTGATCACGTGGCTGATCATGCACTGATCACGTGGCTATCATGCACTGCTCACGTGGCTGATCATGCACTGATCACGTAGCTATCATGTACTGGCTCATCGTGCACTGATCATGCACTACATGATCACGTGACTGATCATGCACTGATCACTGATCACGTGCACTGATCATGCACTGATCACTTGGCTGGTCATACACTGATCATGTACATGGTCATGCACAGATCACGTGACTAATCATGAACTGATCTCGTGGCTATCATGCACTGATCACGAGGATATCATGCACTGATCACGTGGCTGATCACACACATATAACGTGACAGATCATGAACTTATCATGTGGCTATCATGCAGTGATTATGTGGCTACCATGCACTGATCACGTGGCTGATCATGCACTGATCACGTGACTGAACATGCACTGATCACGTGACTGATGATGCACCCATAAGGTGACTGATCATGCACTGATCACGTGGCGATCATGCACTGTTCACGTGGCTGATCATCCACTGATCACCTGCCTGGTCATGCACGGATCAAGTGACTAATCATGAACTGATCACGTAGCTATCATGCAATGATCATCTGGCTGATCATGCACTGATCACATGGCTATCATGCAATGATCACGTGGCTATCATGCGCTGATCACGTGGCTGATCATGCACTGTTCACATGGCTGATCACACACCTGTCACGTAACTGATCATGCACACAACTGGTGGCTATCATGCACTGCTCACGTGGCTGATCATGCACTGATCACCTGACTGATCATGCACTGATCACGTGACTGATCAGGCACTGATCACGTGGCTATCATTCACTGATCACTTGGCTGATCATACACTGATTACATGACTGATCATTCACTGATCACATGGCTATAATGCACTGCTCACGTGGCTGATCATGCAATGATTACATAGCTACCATGTACTGGTCACGTGACTGATCATGCAGGGTTCACGTAATTGATGATGCACTGATCATGTGCCTGATCATCCACTGATCACCTGACTGATCATGCACTGATTAAGTGACTGATCAGGCACTGATCACGTGGCTATCATTCACTGATCACTTGGCTGATAATACACTGCTCACGTAACTGATCATGCACTGATCACGTGGCTATCATGCACTGCTCACGTGGCTGATCATACAATGATCACGTAGCTACCATGTACTGATCACGTGAGTGATCATGCACTGATCACGTAATTGACCATGCACTGATCAGGTGACTGATCACGCACTGTTCATGTGACTGATCATGCACTGATTACGTGGCTATCATGCACTGCTCATGTGGCTGATCATGCAATGATCACGTAGCTACATTGTACTGGTCACGTGACTGATCATGCACTGATCACGAAATTCATCATGCACTGATCACGTGGATCATCATGCACTGATCACGTAACTGTTCATGCACTGATAACGTGACTGATCATGCACTGATCACGTGGCTATAATGCACTGTTCACGTGGCTGATCATACACTGATCACGTGCCTGGTCATGTGCAGATCACGTGACTAATCATGAACTAATCATGTGGCTAAAATGCACTGATCACGTGGATATCATGCACTGATCACCTGCCTGTCATGCACAGATCACGTGACTAATCATGAACTGATCACGTGGGTATCATGCACTGATGACGTGGATATCAGGCACTGCTCACGTGGCTAAACATGCAATGATCCAGTAGCTACCATGTACTGGTCACGTGACTGATCATGCACCGAATACGTAATTGATCATGCACTGATCACTTGTCTGATCATCCACTGACTACTTGTCTGATCATGCAATGATGACGTGGCTATCATGCCCTGCTCACGAGGCTGATCATGCAATGATCACGTAGCTACCGTGTACTGGTCACGTGACTGATCAAGCATTGATCATATAATTGATCATACACTGATCACGTGGCTGATCATGCACTGATCACATGGCTGATCATACCTGATCACGTGACTGATCATGCATTGATCACGTGACTGATCATGCACTGATCACGTGGCTATCATGCACTTATCACGTGGCTGGTCATACACTGATCACGTGCCTGGTCATGCACACATCACGTGACTAATCATGAAGTAATCACGTGGCTATCATGCACTGATCACATGGATATCATTCACTGATCACGTGGTTGATCACACACGTATCACGTGACTTATCATGCACTGGTCAACGTGGCTATCATGCACTGATTACGTGGCTATTATGCACTGATCACGTGGCTGATCATGCACTGATCACATAATTGAAAATGCACTGATCACGTAACTGATCATGCACTGATCACGTGACTGATGATGCACCCATCAGGTGACTGATCATGCACTGATCACATGGCTATCATGCACTGTTCACTTGGCTGATCATACACTGATCACCTGCCTGGTCATGCACAGATCACGTGACTAATCATGAACAGATCACGTGGCTAAAATGCACTGATCACGTGGATATCATGCACTGATCACGTGCCTGTCATGCACAGATCACGTGAATAATCACGAACTGATCACGTGGGTATAATGCACTGATCACGTGGATATCATGCACTGCTCACGTGGCTGAACATGCAATGATCACGTAGCTACCATGTACTGGTCACGTGACTGATCATGCACTGATCAGGTAATTGATCATGCACTGATCACGTGTCTGATCATGCACTGACCACGTGACTGATCATGCACTGATGACGTGGCTATCATGCCCTGCTCACGAGGCTGATCATGCAATGATCACGTAGCTACCATGTACTGGTCACGTGACTGATCATGCACTGATCACGTGATTGATCATACACTGATCATGTGTCTGATCATGCACTGATCATGTGACTGATCATGCACTGATCACGTGACTGATCATGCACTGATCACGTGGTTATCATGCACTGCTAACGTGGCTGATCATACACTGATCACGTCCCTGGTCATGCACAGATCACGTGACTAATCATGAACTGATCACGTGGCTATCATGAACTGATCACGTGGATATCACGCACTGATCACGTGGCTGATCATACACCGATCACGTGACTGATCAATCACTGATCACGTGGCTATCATGTACTGATCACGAGGCTGATCATGCAATGATCACGTAGCTACTATGTACTGGTCATGTGACTGATCATGCACTGATCACGAAAATGATCTTGCACTGATCACGTGGATCATCATGCACTGATCACGTGACTGTTCATGCACTGATCACGTGACTGATCATGCACTGATCACGTGGCTATCATGCACTGATCACGTGCCTGGTCATGCACAGATCACGTGACTAATCATGAACTGATCACGTGGGTATCATGCACTGATCACGTGGATATCATGCACTACTCACGTGGCTGAACATGCCTTGATCACGTACTTACCATGTACTGCTCACGTGACTGATCATGCACTGATCACGTAATTGATCATGCACGGATCATGTGTCTGATCATGCACTGACTTCACGTGACTGATCATGCACTGATGGCGTGGCTATCATGCCCTGCTCACGTGGCTGATCATGCAATGATCACGTAGCAACCATGTACTGGTCACGTGACTGATCATTCACTGATCACGTGGTTATTATGCACTGATCACGTGGCTGATCATACACTGACCACGTGCCTGGTCATGCACAGATCACGTGACTAATCATGAACCGATCACGTGGCTATCATGCACTGATCACTGATCACATGGACTGATCGCGTGACTGATCATCACGTGGCTGATCATACACTGCTTACGTAACTGATCATGCACTGATCACGTGACTGATCATGTACTGATCATCGTGGCTGATCATCATGCAATGATCACGTAGCTATCATGTACTGGTCATGTGACTGATCATGCACTGATAACGTAAATTATCATGTACTGATCACGTGACTGATCATGCACTGATCACGTGACTGATCATGGACTGATCACGTGGCTGATCATGCACTGATCACGTAACTGATCATGCACTGATCACGTGGCTATCATGCACTGATCACGTGGCTGATCATGAAATGATCACGTGGCTGATAGCTATCATGTACTGATCACGTGGCTGATCATGCACTGATCACGTGATCATGCACTGATCACGTGGCTGATCATGCACTGATCACGTGACTGATCATGCACTGATCACGTGACTGATCATGCACTGATCACGTGGCTATCATGCACTGATCACGTGGCTGATCATGCAATGATCACGTAGCTACCATGTACTGGTCACGTGACTGATCATGCACTGATCACGAAATTGATCATGCACTGATCACGTGGATCATCATGCACTGATCACGTGACTGTTCATGCACTGATCACGTGACTGATCATGCACTGATCACGTGGCTATCATGCACTGATCACGTGGCTGATCATACACTGATCACGTGCCTGGTCATGCACAGATCACGTGACTAATCATGAACTGATCACGTGGCTAAAATGCACTGATCACGTGGATATCATGCACTGATCACGTGCCTATCATGCACGGATCACGTGACTAATCATGAACTGATCACGTGGCTATCATGCACTGATCACGTGGCTATCATGCACTGCTCACGTGGCTGATCATGCAATGATCCAGTAGCTATCATGTACTGATCACGTGACTGATCATGCACTGATCACGTGGCTGATCATGCACTGATCACGTGTCTGATCATCCACTGACTACTTGAACTGATCATGCATCATGATCACGTGGCTATCATGCCCTGCTCACGTGGCTGATCATGCAATGATCACGTGGCTATCATGTACTGATCACGTGGCTGATCATGCACTGATCACATGGCTAAACATGCACTGATCACGTGGCTGATCATGCACTGATCACGTGGCTGATCATGCACTGATCACGTGACTGATCATGCACTGATCACGTGACTGATCATGCACTGATCACGTGGCTGATCACGTGGCTGATCATGCACTGATCACCTGACTGATCATGCACTGATCACGTGACTGATCATGCACTGATCACGTGGCTATCATGCACTGATCACGTGGCTGATCATACACTGATCACGTAACTGATCATGCACTGATCACGTGGCTATCATGCACTGATCACGTGGCTGATCATGCAATGATCACGTAGCTGATCATGCACTGATCACGTGACTGATCATGCACTGATCACGTGACTGATCATGCACTGATCACGTGACTGATCATGCACTGATCACGTGACTGATCATGCACTGATCACGTGGCTATCATGCACTGATCACGTGGCTGATCATGCACTGATCACGTGACTGATCATGCACTGATCACGTGACTGATCATGCACTGATCACGTGGCTGATCATGCACTGATCACGTGGCTGATCATGCACTGATCACGTGACTGATCATGCTGATCATGCACTGATCACGTGACTGATCATGACTGATCATGCACTGATCACGTGGCTGATCATGAACTGATCACGTGGATATCATGCACTGATCACGTGGCTGATCATACACTGATCACGTAACTGATCATGCACTGATCACGTGGCTATCATGCACTGATCACGTGGCTGATCATGCAATGATCACGTAGCTACCATGTACTGGTCACGTGACTGATCATGCACTGATCACGTAAATGATCATGCACTGATCACGTGACTGATCATGCACTGATCACGTGACTGATCATGCACTGATCACGTGGCTGATCATGCACTGATCACGTGACTGATCATGCACTGATCACGTGGCTATCATGCACTGATCACGTGGCTGATCATGAAATGATCACGTAGCTATCATGCACTGATCACGTGACTGATCATGCACTGATCACGTGGCTGATCATGCACTGATCACGTGACTGATCATGCACTGATCACGTGACTGATCATGCACTGATCACGTGACTGATCATGCACTGATCACGTGACTGATCATGCACTGATCACGTGGCTGATCATGCACTGATCACGTGACTGATCATGCACTGATCACGAAATTGATCATGCACTGATCACGTGGCTCATCATGCACTGATCACGTGACTGTTCACGCACTGATCACCTGACTGATCATGCACTGATCACGTGGCTATAATGCACTGATCACGTGGCTGATCATACACTGATCACGAGACTGATCATGCTATCATGCACTGATCACGTGACTAATCATGCACTAATCACGTGGCTATCATGCACTGATCACGTGGATATCATGCACTGATCACGTGCCTGTCATGCACACTGATCACGTGACTAATCATGAACTGATCACGTGGATATCATGCACTGATCACGTGGCTATCATGCACTGCTCACGTGGCTGATCATGCAATGATCCGTAGCTACCATGTACTGGTCACGTGACTGATCATGCACCGATAACGTCAATTGATCATGCACTGATCTGATCACGTGACTGATCATGCACTGATCACGTGACTGATCATGCACTGATCACGTGGCTATCATGCCCTGCTCACGTGGCTGATCATGCAATGATCACGTAGCTACCATGTACTGGTCACGTGACTGATCATGCACTGATCACGTAATTGATCATGCACTGATCACGTGGCTGATCATGCACTGATCACGTGGCTGATCATGCACTGATCACGTGACTGATCATTCACTGATCACGTGGCTGATCATACACTGATCGCGTGACTGATCATGCACTGATCACGTGACTGATCATGCACTGATCACGTGACTGATCATGCACTGATCACGTGGCTATCATGCACTGATCACTTGGCTGATCATACACTGCTCACGTAACTGATCATGCACTGATCACGTGGCTATCATACACTGGTCACGTGGCTGATCATGCACTGATCACGTGGCTATCATGTACTGATCACGTGACTGATCATGCACTGATCACGTGGACTGATCATGCACTGATCACGTGACTGATCATGCACTGTTCACGTGACTGATCATGCACTGATCACGTGGCTATCATGCACTGATCACGTGGCTGATCATGCACTGATCACGTAGCTACCATGTACTGGTCACGTGACTGATCATGCACTGATCACGTAATTGATCATGCACTGATCACGTGGCTGATCATGCACTGATCACGTAACTGTTCATGCACTGATCACGTGACTGATCATGCACTGATCACGTGGCTATAATGCACTGATCACGTGGCTGATCATACACTGATCACGTGCCTGGTCATGCACAGATCACGTGACTAATCATGAACTGATCACGTGGCTATCATGCACTGATCACGTGGATATCATGCACTGATCACGTGCCTGATCATGCACAGATCACGTGACTGATCATGCACTGATCACGTGGCTATCATGCACTGATCACGTGGCTGATCATGCACTGATCACGTGGCTAATCATGCACTGATCACGTGACTGATCATGTACTGATCACGTGACTGATCATGCACTGATCACGTAACTGATCATGCACTGATCACGTGTCTGATCATCCACTGATCACGTGACTGATCATGCAATGATGACGTGGCTATCATGCACTGATCACGTGGCTGATCATGCAATGATCACGTAGCTATCATGTACTGATCACGTGACTGATCATGCACTGATCACGTGGCTGATCATACACTGATCACGTGGCTGATCATGCACTGATCACATGGCTGATCATACCCTGATCACGTGACTGATCATGCACTGATCACACGTGACTGATCATGCACTGATCACGTGGCTGATCATGCACTGATCACGTGGCTGGTCATGCACTGATCACGTGACTGATCATGCACTGATCACGTGACTAATCATGCACTGATCACGTGGCTATCATGCACTGATCACGTGGACTATCATTCACTGATCACGTGACTGATCACACACTGATCACGTGACTTATCATGCACTGATCACGTGGCTATCATGCACTGATCACGTGGCTATCATGCACTGATCACGTGGCTGATCATGCACTGATCACGTAACTGAAAATGCACTGATCACGTAACTGATCATGCACTGATCACGTGACTGATGATGCACCCATCAGGTGACTGATCATGCACTGATCACGTGGCTATCATTCACTGTTCACTTGGCTGATCATACACTGATCACGTGCCTGGTCATGCACAGATCATGTGACTAATCATGAACTGATCACTTGGCTATCATGCACTGATCACGTGGATATCATGCACTGATCACGTGGCTATCATGCACTGATCACGTGACTAATCATGCACTGATCACGTGGCTATCATGCACTGATCACGTGGATATCATGCACTGCTCACGTGGCTGAACATGCAATGATCACGTAGCTACCATGTACTGGTCACATGACTGATCATGCACTGATCACGTGTCTGATCATGCACTGACCACGTGACTGATCATGCACTGATGACGTGGCTATCATGCCCTGCTCACGAGGCTGATCATGCAATGATCACGTAGCTACCATGTACTGGTCACGTGACTGATCATGCACTGATCACGTAATTGATCATACACTGATCACGTGTCTGATCATGCACTGATCATGTGACTGATCATGCACTGATCACGTGACTGATCATGCACTGATCACGTGGTTATCATGCACTGCTAACGTGGCTGATCATACACTGATCACGTCCCTGGTCATGCACAGATCACGTGACTAATCATGAACTGATCACGTGGCTATCATGAACTGATCACGTGGATATCACGCACTGATCACGTGGCTGATCATACACTGCTTACGTAACTGATCAATCACTGATCACGTGGCTATCATGTACTGATCACGAGGCTGATCATGCAATGATCACGTAGCTACTATGTACTGGTCATGTGACTGATCATGCACTGATCACGAAAATGATCTTGCACTGATCACGTGGATCATCATGCACTGATCACGTGACTGTTC